>NW_018744496.1:0-43582 GCF_001683475.1 Chenopodium quinoa
AAATGAAAGTCAAATGCATACTTCAAAAGTAATTGATCCAAATGAAAGTAAAAACATTCAAACAATGCTTTTTAAATCAAATGAAAGTCAAATGCATTATTCAAAGCTAATTGAATATAATGAAAGTCAAACACATTCAAACAAAGCTTTTTGAATCAAATGAAATTAAAATGCATTCTTTGTAGCTAATTGAATAAAATGAAAGTCATACAAATCAAACAAGTTTTTTGAAAATGAAAGTCAAATGCATTCTTCAAAGCTAATTGAAATAATGGAAGTCAAAAACATTCAAACAAACCTTTTGAATCAAATGAAAGTCAAAAAACATTCTTAAAAGCTAATTAGATCGAATGAAAATCAAACACATTCAAACAAAGCTTTTTGAGTCAAATGAAAGTAAAATGCATTCTTCAAAGCTAATTTAATCAAATGAAAGTCAATCACATTCAAACAAAAACTTTTCTAATCAAATGAAAGTCAAATGCATTCTTCAAAGCTAATTGAAACAAATGAAAGTCAAACACATTCAAAAAGCTTTTTGAATCAAATAAAAGTCAAATGCATTCTTAAAAGGTAATTGATCAAATGAAAGTAAAAACATTCAAACAAACCTTTTTGAAATAAATGAAAGTCAAATGCATTCTTAAAAGCTAATTAGATCGAATGAAAATCAAACACATTCAAACAAAGCTTTTGAGTCAAATGAAAGTAAAATGCATTTCTTCAAACCTAATTTAATCAAATGAGAGTCAATCACATTCAAACAAAACTTTTCTAATCAAATGAAAGTCAAATGCATTCTTCAAAGCTAATTAAAACAAATGAAAGTCAAACACATTCAAACAAAGCTTTTGAATAAAATGAAAGTCAAATGCATACTTCAAAGGTAATTGATCCAAATGAAAGTAAAATACATTCAAACAATGCTTTTTAAATCAAATGAAAGTCAAATGCATTATTCAAAGCTAATTGAATATAATGAAAGTCAAACACATTCAAACAAAGCTTTTTGAATCAAATGAAATTAAAATGCATTCTTTGTAGCTAATTGAATAAAATGAAAGTCATACAAATCAAACAAAGTTTTTTGAACCAAATGAAAGTCAAATGCATTCTTCAAAGCTAATTGAATCAAATGAAAGTCAAAAACATTCAAACAAACCTTCTTAAATCAAATGAAAGTCAAATGCATTCTTAAAAGCTAATTAAATCGAATGAAAGTCAAAACACATTCACACAAAGCTTAATGAATCAAATAAAAGTCAAATGCATTCTTCAAACCTAATTGATCCAAATGAAAGTCAAACACATTCAAACAAAGCTTTTTGAATCAAATGAAAGTCAAATGCATTCTTCAAAGCTAATTGATCCAAATGAAAGTCAAACACATTCAAACAAAAGCTTTTTGAATCAAATGAAAGTCAAATGCATTCTTCAAAGCTAATTGATCCAAATGAAAGTCAAACACATTCAAACAAAACTTTTTGAATCAAATGAAAGTCAAATGCATTCTTCAAAGGTAATTGAATCAAATGAAAGTCAATTGCATTCTTCAAAGCTTAATTGAAACTAATGAAAGTCAAACGCATTCATACAAAGCTTTTTGAATAAAATGAAATCAAATGCATTCTTCAAAAGCTAATTGAATCAAATGAAAGTTAAACACATTCAAACAAACCTTTTTGAATCAAATGAAAGTCAAATGCATTCTTAAAAGCCAATTGAATCGAATGAAAGTCAAAACACATTCAAAACAAAGCTTAATGAATCAAATGAAAGTCAAAATCATTCTTCAAAGCTATATGAATAGAATTAAAGTCAAACACATTCAAACAAAGCTTTTTTGAATCAAATGAAAGTCAAATGCATTCTTCAAAGCTAATTGATCCAAATGAAAGTCAAACACATTCAAACAAAGCTTTTTTAAATCAAATAAAGTCTAATGCATTCTTCAAAGCTAATTGAATATAATGAAAGTCAAACACATTCAAACCAAGCTTTTTGAATCAAATGAAATTAAAATGCATTCTTTAAAGCTAATTGAATAAAATGAAAGTCAAACACATTCAAACAAAGTTTTTTTGAACCAAATGAAAGTCAAATGCATTCTTCAAAGCTAATTGAAACTAATGAAAGTCAAACATATTCAAACAAACCTTTTTGAAATAAATGAAAGTCAAATTGCATTCTTAAAAGCTAATTAGATCGAATGAAAATCAAACACATTCAAACAAAGCTTTTTGAGTCAAATGAAAGTAAAATGCATTCTTCGAAGCTAATTTAATCAAATGAAAGTCAATCACATTCAAACAAAACTTTTCTAATCAAATGAAAGTCAAATGCATTCTTCAAAGCTAATTGAAACAAATGAAAGTCAAACGCATTCAAACAAAGCTTTTTGAATCAAATAAAAGTCAAATGCATTCGTAAAAGGTAATTGATCCAAATGAAAGTCAAACACATTCAAACAAACCTTTTTGAAATAAATGAAAGTCAAATGCATTCTTAAAAGCTAATTAGTTCGAATGAAAATCAAACACATTCAAACAAAGCTTTTTGAGTCAAATGAAAGTAAAATGCATTCTTCAAACCTAATTTAATCAAATGAGAGTCAATCACATTCAAACAAAACTTTTCTAATCAAATGAAAGTCAAATGCATTCTTCAAAGCTAATTAAAACAAATGAAAGTCAAACACATTCAAACAAAGCTTTTTGAATCAAATGAAAGTCAAATGCATACTTCAAAGGTAATTGATCCAAATGAAAGTCAAATACATTCAAACAATGCTTTTTAAATCAAATGAAAGTCAAATGCATTATTCAAAGCTAATTGAATATAATGAAAGTCAAACACATTCAAACAAAGCTTTTTGAATCAAATGAAATTAAAATGCATTCTTTGTAGCTAATTGAATAAAATGAAAGTCATACAAATTCAAACAAAGTTTTTTGAACCAAATGAAAGTCAAATGCATTCTTCAAAGCTAATTGAAAATAATGAAAGTCAAAAACATTCAAACAAACCTTCTTGAATCAAATGAAAGTCAAATGCATTCTTAAAAGCTAATTAAATCGAATGAAAGTCAAACACATTCACACAAAGCTTAATGAATCAAATAAAAGTCAAATGCATTCTTCAAAGCTAATTGATCCAAATGAAAGTCAAACACATTCAAACAAAGCTTTTTGAATCAAATGAAAGTCAAATGCATTCTTCAAAGCTAATTGATCCAAATGAAAGTCAAACACATTCAAACAAAACTTTTTGAATCAAATGAAAGTCAAATGCATTCTTCAAAGGTAATTGAATCAAATGAAAGTCAATTGCATTCTTCAAAGCTAATTGAAACTAATGAAAGTCAAACGCATTCATACAAAGCTTTTTGAATAAAATGAAATTCAAATGCATTCTTCAAAGCTAATTAAATCAAATGAAAGTCAAACACATTCAAACAAACCTTTTTGAATCAAATGAAAGTCAAATGCATTCTTAAAAGCTAATTGAATCGAATGAAAGTCAAACACATTCAAAACAAAGCTTAATGAATCAAATGAAAGTCAAAATCATTCTTCAAAGCTATATGAATAGAATTAAAGTCAAACACATTCAAACAAAGCTTTTTGAATCAAATGAAAGTCAATGCATTCTTCAAAGCTAATTGATCCAAATGAAAGTCAAACACATTCAAACAAAGCTTTTTAAATCAAATGAAAGTCTAATGCATTCTTCAAAGCTAATTGAATATAATGAAAGTCAAACACATTCAAACAAAGCTTTGTGAATAAAATGAAATTAAAATGCATTCTTTAAAGCTAATTGAATAAAATGAAAGTCAAACACATTCAAACAAAGTTTTTTGAACCAAATGAAAGTCAAATGCATTCTTCAAAGCTAATTGAAACTAATGAAAGTCAAACACATTCAAACAAACCTTTTTGAAATAAATGAAAGTCAAATGCATTCTTAAAAGCTAATTAGATCGAATGAAAATCAAACACATTCAAACAAAGCTTTTTGAGTCAAATGAAAGTAAAATGCATTCTTCGAAGCTAATTTAATCAAATGAAAGTCAATCACATTCAAACAAAACTTTTCTAATCAAATGAAAGTCAAATGCATTCTTCAAAGCTAATTGAAACAAATGAAAGTCAAACACATTCAAACAAAGCTTTTTGAATCAAATGAAAGTCAAATGCATTCTTAAAAGGTAATTGATCAAAATGAAAGTCAAACACATTCAAACAAACCTTTTTGAAATAAATGAAAGTCAAATGCATTCTTAAAAGCTAATTAGATCGAATGAAAATCAAACACATTCACACAAAGCTTTTTGAGTCAAATGAAAGTAAAATGCATTCTTCAAACCTAATTTAATCAAATGAGAGTCAATCACATTCAAACAAAACTTTTCTAATCAAATGAAAGTCAAATGCATTCTTCAAAGCTAATTAAAAGAAATGAAAGTCAAACACATTCAAACAAAGCTTTTTTAAATCAAATGAAAGTCAAATGCATACTTCAAAGGTAATTGATCCAAATGAAAGTCAAAAACATTCAAACAATGCTTTTTAAATCAAATGAAAGTCAAATGCATTATTCAAAGCTAATTGAATATAATGAAAGTCAAACACATTCAAATAAAGCTTTTTGAATCAAATGAAATTAAAATGCATTCTTTGTAGCTAATTGAATAAAATGAAAGTCATACAAATTCAAACAAAGTTTTTTGAACCAAATGAAAGTCAAATGCATTCTTCAAAGCTAATTGAAAATAATGAAAGTCAAAAACATTCAAACAAACCTTCTTGAATCAAATGAAAGTCAAATGCATTCTTAAAAGCTAATTAAATCGAATGAAAGTAAAACTCATTCACACAAAGCTTAATGAATCAAATAAAAGTCAAATGCATTCTTCAAAGCTAATTGATCCAAATGAAAGTCAAACACATTCAAACAAAGCTTTTTGAATCAAATGAAAGTCAAATGCATTCTTCAAAGCTAATTGATCCAAATGAAAGTCAAACACATTCAAACAAAACTTTTTGAATCAAATGAAAGTCAAATGCATTCTTCAAAGGTAATTGAATCAAATGAAAGTCAATTGCATTCTTCAAAGCTAATTGAAAACTAATGAAAGTCAAACGCATTCATACAAAGCTTTTTGAATAAAATGAAATTCAAATGCATTCTTCAAAGCTAATTGAATCAAATGAAAGTCAAACACATTCAAACAAACCTTTTTGAATCAAATGAAAGTCAAATGCATTCTTAAAAGCTAATTGAATCGAATGAAAGTCAAACACATTCAAAACAAAGCTTAATGAATCAAATGAAAGTCAAAATCATTCTTCAAAGCTATATGAATAGAATTAAAGTCAAACACATTCAAACAAAGCTTTTTGAATCAAATGAAAGTCAATGCATTCTTCAAAGCTAATTGATCCAAATGAAAGTCAAACACATTCAAACAAAGCTTTTTAAATCAAATGAAAGTCTAATGCATTCTTCAAAGCTAATTGAATATAATGAAAGTCAAACACATTCAAACAAAGCTTTTTGAATCAAATGAAATTAAAATGCATTCTTTAAAGCTAATTGAATAAAATGAAAATCAAACACATTCAAACAAAGTTTTTTTGAACCAAATGAAAGTCAAATGCATTCTTCAAAGCTAATTGAAACTAATGAAAGTCAAACACATTCAAACAAACCTTTTTGAAATAAATGAAAGTCAAATGCATTCTTAAAAGCTAATTAGATCGAATGAAAATCAAACACATTCAAACAAAGCTTTTTGAGTCAAATGAAAGTAAAATGCATTCTTCGAAGCTAATTTAATCAAATGAAAGTCAATCACATTCAAACAAAAACTTTTCTAATCAAATGAATGTCAAATGCATTCTTCAAAGCTAATTGAAACAAATGAAAGTCAAACACATTCAAACAAAGCTTTTTGAATCAAATGAAAGTCAAATGCATTCTTAAAAGGTAATTGATCAAAATGAAAGTCAAACACATTCAAACAAAACTTTTTGAATCAAATGAAAGTCAAATGCATTCTTCAAAGGTAATTGAATCAAATGAAAGTCAATTGCATTCTTCAAAGCTAATTGAAACTAATGAAAGTCAAACGCATTCATACAAAGCTTTTTGAATAAAATGAAATTCAAATGCATTCTTCAAAGCTAATTGAATCAAATGAAAGTCAAACACATTCAAACAAACCTTTTTGAATCAAATGAAAGTCAAATGCATTCTTAAAAGCTAATTGAATCGAATGAAAGTCAAACACATTCAAAACAAAGCTTAATGAATCAAATGAAAGTCAAAATCATTCTTCAAAGCTATATGAATAGAATTAAAGTCAAACACATTCAAACAAAGCTTTTTGAATCAAATGAAAGTCAAATGCATACTTCAAAGGTAATTGATCCAAATGAAAGTCAAAAACATTCAAACAATGCTTTTTTAATCAAATGAAAGTCAAATGCATTATTCAAAGCTAATTGAATATAATGAAAGTCAAACACATTCAAATAAAGCTTTTTGAATCAAATGAAATTAAAATGCATTCTTTGTAGCTAATTGAATAAAATGAAAGTCATACAAATTCAAACAAAGTTTTTTGAACCAAATGAAAGTCAAATGCATTCTTCAAAGCTAATTGAAAATAATGAAAGTCAAAAACATTCAAACAAACCTTCTTGAATCAAATGAAAGTCAAATGCATTCTTAAAAGCTAATTAAATCGAATGAAAGTAAAACTCATTCACACAAAGCTTAATGAATCAAATAAAAGTCAACTGCATTCTTCAAAGCTAATTGATCCAAATGAAAGTCAAACACATTCAAACAAAGCTTTTTAAATCAAATGAAAGTCTAATGCATTCTTCAAAGCTAATTGAATATAATGAAAGTCAAACACATTCAAACCAAGCTTTTTGAATCAAATGAAATTAAAATGCATTCTTTAAAGCTAATTGAATAAAATGAAAGTCAAACACATTCAAACAAAGTTTTTGAACCAAATGAAAGTCAAATGCATTCTTCAAAGCTAATTGAAACTAATGAAAGTCAAACACATTCAAACACACCTTTTTGAAATAAATGAAAGTCAAATGCATTCTTAAAAGCTAATTAGATCGAATGAAAATCAAACACATTCAAACAAAGCTTTTTGAGTCAAATGAAAGTAAAATGCATTCTTCAAACCTAATTTAATCAAATGAGAGTCAATCACATTCAAACAAAACTTTTCTAATCAAATGAAAGTCAAATGCATTCTTCAAAGCTAATTAAAACAAATGAAAGTCAAACACATTCAAACAAAGCTTTTTGAATCAAATGAAAGTCAAATGGATACTTCAAAGGTAATTGATCCAAATGAAAGTCAAAAACATTCAAACAATGCTTTTTAAATCAAATGAAAGTCAAATGCATTATTCAAAGCTAATTGAATATAACGAAAGTCAAACACATTCAAACAAAGCTTTTTGAATCAAATGAAATTAAAATGCATTCTTTGTAGCTAATTGAATAAAATGAAAGTCATACAAATTCAAACAAAGTTTTTTGAACCAAATGAAAGTCAAATGCATTCTTCAAAGCTAATTGAAAATAATGAAAGTAAAAAACATTCAAAAAACCTTCTTGAATCAAATGAAAGTCAAATGCATTCTTAAAAGCTAATTAAATCGAATGAAGGTCAAACACATTCACACAAAGCTTAATGAATCAAATAAAAGTCAAATGCATTCTTCAAAGCTAATTGATCCAAATGAAAGTCAAACACATTCAAACAAACCTTTTTGAATCAAATGAAAGTCAAATGCATTCTTAAAAGCTAATTGAATCGAATGAAAGTCAAACACATTCAAAACAAAGCTTAATGAATCAAATGAAAGTCAAAATCATTCTTCAAAGCTATATGAATAGAATTAAAGTCAAACACATTCAAACAAAGCTTTTTGAATCAAATGAAAGTCAATGCATTCTTCAAAGCTAATTGATCCAAATGAAAGTCAAACACATTCGAACAAAGCTTTTTAAATCAAATGAAAGTCTAATGCATTCTTCAAAGCTAATTGAATATAATGAAAGTCAAACACATTCAAACAAAGCTTTTTGAATCAAATGAAATTAAAATGCATTCTTTAAAGCTAATTGAATAAAATGAAAGTCAAACACATTCAAACAAAGTTTTTTGAACCAAATGAAAGTCAAATGCATTCTTCAAAGCTAATTGAAACTAATGAAAGTCAAATACATTCAAACAAACCTTCTTGAATCAAATGAAAGTCAAATGCATTCTTAAAAGCTAATTAAATCGAATGAAAGTCAAACACATTCACACAAAGCTTAATGAATCAAATAAAAGTCAAATGCATTCTTCAAAGCTAATTGATCCAAATGAAAGTCAAACACATTCAAACAAAGCTTTTTGAATCAAATGAAAGTCAAATGCATTCTTCAAAGCTAATTGATCCAAATGAAAGTCAAACGCATTCAAACAAAACTTTTTGAATCAAATGAAAGTCAAATGCATTCTTCAAAGGTAATTGAATCAAATGAAAGTCAATTTCATTCTTCAAAGCTAATTGAAACTAATGAAAGTCAAACGCATTCATACAAAGCTTTTTGAATAAAATGAAATTCAAATGCATTCTTCAAAGCTAATTGAATAAAATGAAAGTCAAACACATTCAAACAAACCTTTTTGAATCAAATGAAAGTCAAATGCATTCTTAAAAGCTAATTGAATCGAATGAAAGTCAAACACATTCAAAACACAGCTTAATGAATCAAATGAAAGTCAAAATCATTCTTCAAAGCTATATGAATAGAATTAAAGTCAAACACATTCAAACAAAGCTTTTTGAATCAAATGAAAGTCAATGCATTCTTCAAAGCTAATTGATCCAAATGAAAGTCAAACACATTAAAACAAAGCTTTTTAAATCAAATGAAAGTCTAATGCATTCTTCAAAGCTAATTAAATATAATGAAAGTCAAACACATTCAAACAAAGCTTTTTGAATCAAATGAAATTAAAATGCATTCTTTAAAGTTAATTGAATAAAATGAAAGTCAAACACATTCAAACAAAGTTTTTTGAACCAAATGAAAGTCAAATGCATTCTTCAAAGCTAATTGAAACTAATGAAAGTCAAACACATTCAAACAAACCTTTTTGAAATAAATGAAAGTCAAATGCATTCTTAAAAGCTAATTAGATCGAATGAAAATCAAACACATTCAAACAAAGCTTTTTGAGTCAAATGAAAGTAAAATGCATTCTTCGAAGCTAATTTAATCAAATGAAAGTCAATCACATTCAAACAAAACTTTTCTAATCAAATGAAAGTCAAATGCATTCTTCAAAGCTAATTGAAACAAATGAAAGTCAAACACATTCAAACAAAGCTTTTTGAATCAAATGAAAGTCAAATGCATTAAAAGGTAATTGATCCAAATGAAAGTCAAACACATTCAAACAAACCTTTTTGAAATAAATGAAAGTCAAATGCATTCTTAAAAGCTAATTAGATCGAATGAAAATCAAACACATTCAAACAAAGCTTTTTGAGTCAAATGAAAGTAAAATGCATTCTTCAAACCTAATTTTATCAAATGAGAGTCAATCACATTCAAACAAAACTTTTCTAATCAAATGAAAGTCAAATGCATTCTTCAAAGCTAATTAAAACAAATGAAAGTCAAACACATTCAAACAAAGCTTTTTGAATCAAATGAAAGTCAAATGCATACTTCAAAGGTAATTGATCCAAATGAAAGTCAAATACATTCAAACAATGCTTTTTAAATCAAATGAAAGTCAAATGCATTATTCAAAGCTAATTGAATATAATGAAAGTCAAACACATTCAAACAAAGCTTTTTGAATCAAATGAAATTAAAATGCATTCTTTATAGCTAATTGAATAAAATGAAAGTCATACAAATTCAAACAAAGTTTTTTGAACCAAATGAAAGTCAAATGCATTCTTCAAAGCTAATTGAAAATAATGAAAGTCAAAAACATTCAAACAAACCTTCTTGAATCAAATGAAAGTCAAATGCATTCATAAAAGCTAATTAAATCGAATGAAAGTCAAACACATTCACACAAAGCTTAATGAATAAAATAAAAGTCAAATGCATTCTTCAAAGCTAATTGATCCAAATGAAAGTCAAACACATTCAAACAAAGCTTTTTGAATCAAATGAAAGTCAAATGCATTCTTCAAAGCTAATTGATCCAAATGAAAGTCAAACACATTCAAACAAAACTTTTTGAATCAAATGAAAGTCAAATGCATTCTTCAAAGGTAATTGAATCAAATGAAAGTCAAACACATTCAAACGAAACTTTTCGAATCAAATGAAAGTCAAATGCATTCTTAAAAGCTAATTGAATCGAATGAAAGTCAAACACATTCAAACAAAGCTTTTAGAATCAAATGAAATTTAAATGCATTTTTCAAAGCTAATTGAATCAAAATGAAAGTTAAATGCATTCTTCAAAGCTAATTGAAACGAATGAAAGTCAAAAGCATTCATACAAAGCTTTTTGAATAAAATGAAATTCAAATGCGTTCTTCAAAGCTAATTGAATCAAATGAAAGTCGAACACATTCAAACAAACCTTTTTGAAATGCATTCTTAAAAGCTAATTGAATCGAAAGAAAGTTAAACACATTCAAACAAAGATTTTTGAATCAAATGAAATTAAAATGAATTCTTCAAAGCTAATTGATCCAAATGAAAGTCAAACACATTCAAACAAAGCTTTTTGAATCAAATGAAAGTCAAATGCATACTTCAAAGGTAATTGAATCAAATGAAAGTCAAACACATTCAAACGAAACTTTTCGAATCAAATGAAAGTCAATTGCATTCTTAAAAGCTAAATTAATCGAATGAAAGTCAAACACATTCAAACAAAGCTTTTTGAATCAATTGAAATTTAAATGCATTTTTCAAAGCTAATTGAATCAAATGAAAGTTAAATGCATTCTTCAAAGCTAATTGAAACGAATGAAAGTCAAAAGCATTCATACAAAGCTTTTGAATAAAATGAAATTCAAATGCGTTCTTCAAAGCTAATTGAATCAAATGAAAGTCAAATACATTCATACAAACCTTTTCGAACCAAATGAAAGTCAAATGTAGTCTTAAAAGCTAATTGAATCGAATGAAAGTCAAACACATTCAAACAAAGCTTAATGAATCAAATGAAAGTCAATTGCATTCTTCAAAGCTAATTGAAACTAATGAAAGTCAAACACATTCATACAAAGCTTTTTGAATAAAATGAAATTCAAATGCATTCTTCAAAGCTAATTAAATCGAATGAAAGTCAAACACATTCAAACAAAGCTTAATGAAGTAAATAAAAGTCAAATGCATTTTTCAAAGCTAATTGATCCATATGAAAGTCAAACAAATTCAAACAAAGCTTTTTGAATCAAATGAAAGTCAAATGCATTCTTCAAAGCTAATTGAATAGAATGAAAGTCAAACACATTCAAACAAAGCTTAATGAATCAAATGAAAGTCAAATGCATTCTTCAAAGCTAATTGATCCAAATGAAAGTCAAACACATTCAAACAAAGCTTTTTGAATCAAATGAAAGTCAATGCATAATTCAAAGGTAATTGAATCAAATGAAAGTCAAACACATTCAAACGAAACTTTTCGAATCAAATGAAAGTCAAATGCATTCTTAAAAGCTAATTGAATCGAATGAAAGTCAAACACATTCAAAACAAAGCTTAATGAATCAAATGAAAGTCAAAATCATTCTTCAAAGCTATACGAATAGAATTAAAGTCAAACACATTCAAACAAAGCTTTTTGAATCAAATGAAAGTCAAATGCATACTTCAAAGGTAATTGAACCAAATGAAAGTCAAACACATTCAAAACAAAGCTTAATGAATCAAATGAAAGTCAAAATCATTCTTCAAAGCTATATGAATAGAATTAAAGTCAAACACATTCAAACAAAGCTTTTTGAATCAAATGAAAGTCAATGCATTCTTCAAAGCTAATTGATCCAAATGAAAGTCAAATACATTCAAACAAAGCTTTTTAAATCAAATGAAAGTCAAATGCATTCTTCAAAGCTAATTGAATATAATGAAAGTCAAACACATTCAAACAAAGCTTTTTGAATCAAATGAAATTAAAATGCATTCTTTAAAGCTAATTGAATAAAATGAAAGTCAAACACATTCAAACAAAGTTTTTTGAACCAAATGAAAGTCAAATGCATTCTTCAAAGCTAATTGATCCAAATGAAAGTCAAACACATTCAAACAAAGCTTTTTAAATCAAATGAAAGTCTAATGCATTCTTCAAAGCTAATTGAATATAATGAAAGTCAAACACATTCAAACAAAGCTTTTTGAATCAAATGAAATTAAAATGCATTCTTTAAAGCTAATTGAATAAAATGAAAGTCAAACACATTCAAACAAAGTTTTTTGAACCAAATGAAAGTCAAATGCATTCTTCAAAGCTAATTGAAACTAATGAAAGTCAAAACATTCAAACAAACCTTTTTGAAATAAATGAAAGTCAAATGCATTCTGAAAAGCTAATTAGATCGAATGAAAATCAAACTCATTCAAACAAAGCTTTTTGAGTCAAATGAAAGTAAAATGCATTCTTCGAAGCTAATTTAATCAAATGAAAGTCAATCACATTCAAACAAAACTTTTCTAATCAAATGACAGTCAAATGCATTCTTCAAAGCTAATTGAAACAAATGAAAGTCAAACACATTCAAACAAAGCTTTTTGAATCAAATGAAAGTCAAATGCATTCTTAAAAGGTAATTGATCAAAATGAAAGTCAAACACATTCAAACAAACCTTTTTGAAATAAATGAAAGTCAAATGCATTCTTAAAAGCTAATTAGATCGAATGAAAATCAAACACATTCAAACAAAGCTTTTTGAGTCAAATGAAAGTAAAATGCATTCTTCAAACCTAATTTAATCAAATGAGAGTCAATCACATTCAAACAAAACTTTTCTAATCAAATGAAAGTCAAAGGCATTCTTCAAAGCTAATTAAAACAAATGAAAGTCAAACACATTCAAACAAAGCTTTTTGAATCAGATGAAAGTCAAATGCATACTTCAAAGGTAATTGATCCAAATGAAAGTCAAATACATTCAAACAATGCTTTTTAAATCAAATGAAAGTCAAATGCATTATTCAAAGCTAATTGAATATAATGAAAGTCAAACACATTCAAACAAAGCTTTTTGAATCAAATGAAATTAAAATGCATTCTTTATAGCTAATTGAATAAAATGAAAGTCATACAAATTCAAACAAAGTTTTTTGAACCAAATGAAAGTCAAACGCATTCTTCAAAGCTAATTGAAAATAATGAAAGTCAAAAACATTCAAACAAACCTTCTTGAATCAAATTAAAGTCGAATGCATTCATAAAAGCTAATTAAATCGAATGAAAGTCAAACACATTCACACAAAGCTTAATGAATAAAATAAAAGTCAAATGCATTCTTCAAAGCTAATTGATCCAAATGAAAGTCAAACACATTCAAACAAAGCTTTTTGAATCAAATGAAAGTCAAATGCATTCTTCGAAGGTAATTGATCCAAATGAAAGTCAAACACATTCAAACGAAACTTTTCGAATCAAATGAAAGTCAAATGCATTCTTAAAAGCTAATTGAATCGAATGAAAGTCAAACACATTCAAAACAAAGCTTAATGAATCAAATGAAAGTCAAAATCATTCTTCAAAGCTATACGAATAGAATTAAAGTCAAACACATTCAAACAAAGCTTTTTGAATCAAATGAAAGTCAAATGCATACTTCAAAGGTAATTGAACCAAATGAAAGTCAAACACATTCAAAACAAAGCTTAATGAATCAAATGAAAGTCAAAATCATTCTTCAAAGCTATATGAATAGAATTAAAGTCAAACACATTCAAACAAAGCTTTTTGAATCAAATGAAAGTCAATGCATTCTTCAAAGCTAATTGATCCAAATGAAAGTCAAATACATTCAAACAAAGCTTTTTAAATCAAATGAAAGTCAAATGCATTCTTCAAAGCTAATTGAATATAATGAAAGTCAAACACATTCAAACAAAGCTTTTTGAATCAAATGAAATTAAAATGCATTCTTTAAAGCTAATTGAATAAAATGAAAGTCAAACACATTCAAACAAAGTTTTTTGAACCAAATGAAAGTCAAATGCATTCTTCAAAGCTAATTGATCCAAATGAAAGTCAAACACATTCAAACAAAGCTTTTTAAATCTAATGATAGTCTAATGCATTCTTCAAAGCTAATTGAATATAATGAAAGTCAAACACATTCAAACAAAGCTTTTTGAATCAAATGAAATTAAAATGCATTCTTTAAAGCTAATTGAATAAAATGAAAGTCAAACACATTCAAACAAAGTTTTTTGAACCAAATGAAAGTCAAATGCATTCTTCAAAGCTAATTGAAACTAATGAAAGTCAAACACATTCAAACAAACCTTTTTGAAATAAATGAAAGTCAAATGCATTCTGAAAAGCTAATTAGATCGAATGAAAATCAAACTCATTCAAACAAAGCTTTTTGAGTCAAATGAAAGTAAAATGCATTCTTCGAAGCTAATTTAATCAAATGAAAGTCAATCACATTCAAACAAAACTTTTCTAATCAAATGAAAGTCAAATGCATTCTTCAAAGCTAATTGAAACAAATGAAAGTCAAACACATTCAAACAAAGCTTTTTGAATCAAATGAAAGTCAAATGCATTCTTAAAAGGTAATTGATCAAAATGAAAGTCAAACACATTCAAACAAACCTTTTTGAAATAAATGAAAGTCAAATGCATTCTTAAAAGCTAATTAGATCGAATGAAAATCAAACACATTCAAACAAAGCTTTTTGAGTCAAATGAAAGTAAAATGCATTCTTCAAACCTAATTTAATCAAATGAGAGTCAATCACATTCAAACAAAACTTTTCTAATCAAATGAAAGTCAAAGGCATTCTTCAAAGCTAATTAAAACAAATGAAAGTCAAACACATTCAAACAAAGCTTTTTGAATCAGATGAAAGTCAAATGCATACTTCAAAGGTAATTGATCCAAATGAAAGTCAAATACATTCAAACAATGCTTTTTAAATCAAATGAAAGTCAAATGCATTATTCAAAGCTAATTGAATATAATGAAAGTCAAACACATTCAAACAAAGCTTTTTGAATCAAATGAAATTAAAATGCATTCTTTATAGCTAATTGAATAAAATGAAAGTCATACAAATTCAAACAAAGTTTTTTGAACCAAATGAAAGTCAAACGCATTCTTCAAAGCTAATTGAAAATAATGAAAGTCAAAAACATTCAAACAAACCTTCTTGAATCAAATGAAAGTCGAATGCATTCATAAAAGCTAATTAAATCGAATGAAAGTCAAACACATTCACACAAAGCTTAATGAATAAAATAAAAGTCAAATGCATTCTTCAAAGCTAATTGATCCAAATGAAAGTCAAACACATTCAAACAAAGCTTTTTGAATCAAATGAAAGTCAAATGCATTCTTCGAAGGTAATTGATCCAAATGAAAGTCAAACACATTCAAACGAAACTTTTCGAATCAAATGAAAGTCAAATGCATTCTTAAAAGCTAATTGAATCGAATGAAAGTCAAACACATTCAAAACAAAGCTTAATGAATCAAATGAAAGTCAAAATCATTCTTCAAAGCTATACGAATAGAATTAAAGTCAAACACATTCAAACAAAGCTTTTTGAATCAAATGAAAGTCAAATGCATACTTCAAAGGTAATTGAACCAAATGAAAGTCAAACACATTCAAAACAAAGCTTAATGAATCAAATGAAAGTCAAAATCATTCTTCAAAGCTATATGAATAGAATTAAAGTCAAACACATTCAAACAAAGCTTTTTGAATCAAATGAAAGTCAATGCATTCTTCAAAGCTAATTGATCCAAATGAAAGTCAAATACATTCAAACAAAGCTTTTTAAATCAAATGAAAGTCAAATGCATTCTTCAAAGCTAATTGAATATAATGAAAGTCAAACACATTCAAACAAAGCTTTTTGAATAAAATGAAATTAAAATGCATTCTTTAAGGCTAATTGAATAAAATGAAAGTCAAACACATTCAAACAAAGTTTTTTGAACCAAATGAAAGTCAAATGCATTCTTCAAAGCTAATTGATCCAAATGAAAGTCAAACACATTCAAACAAAGCTTTTTAAATCTAATGAAAGTCTAATGCATTCTTCAAAGCTAATTGAATATAATGAAAGTCAAACACATTCAAACAAAGCTTTTTGAATCAAATGAAATTAAAATGCATTCTTTAAAGCTAATTGAATAAAATGAAAGTCAAACACATTCAAACAAAGTTTTTTGAACCAAATGAAAGTCAAATGCATTCTTCAAAGCTAATTGAAACTAATGAAAGTCAAACACATTCAAACAAACCTTTTTGAAATAAATGAAAGTCAAATGCATTCTTAAAAGCTAATTAGATCGAATGAAAATCAAACACATTCAAACAAAGCTTTTTGAGTCAAATGAAAGTAAAATGCATTCTTCGAAGCTAATTTAATCAAATGAAAGTCAATCACATTCAAACAAAACTTTTCTAATCAAATGAAAGTCAAATGCATTCTTCAAAGCTAATTGAAACAAATGAAAGTCAAACACATTCAAACAAAGCTTTTTGAATCAAATGAAAGTCAAATGCATTCTTAAAAGGTAATTGATCAAAATGAAAGTCAAACACATTCAAACAAACCTTTTTGAAATAAATGAAAGTCAAATGCATTCTTAAAAGCTAATTAGATCGAATGAAAATCAAACACATTCAAATAAAGCTTTTTGAGTCAAATGAAAGTAAAATGCATTCTTCAAACCTAATTTAATCAAATGAGAGTCAATCACATTCAAACAAAACTTTTCTAATCAAATGAAAGTCAAATGCATTCTTCAAAGCTAATTAAAACAAATGAAAGTCAAACACATTCAAACAAAGCTTTTTGAATCAGATGAAAGTCAAATGCATACTGATCCAAAGTGGACATCTAATGAACCTGTTGCTTTAGTCTTAGAGACTCTTGGATTTTATCCATTTACAAAGAAGGCTGAAGTTCTATGTTGCATTTCATGGGTAGATTGAAGATTGGGCGCATGGCGCGCTTCACTACAGATTTGGCACGTTTCACTGCTATTTTGGGCGTGTGGATCCTAAGCCATTTACTAGCTATTATTATCTTATATTTTAGTTAATGTTGCTGAAATAATGCCAAGAGTTTAGCTCTTTGGCCGGTTGTAATAGGAAGTTATCATTAGGCTTTATTATGCTTTTATTGTTTAGCTTAAATCAAGGAGGAAAACTGCTGGCTTTTGGCTGTTCATGCTTGGACGGTTTTCCTTGACTTTTGGTGTGTTTTTGCTGCTCCTTTCCTCTATAAAAGGGAGAGCAAAACAGAAATAAAAACCAGTTTTGAGTTTGGATAAAAAACCTTGTGTTTTAGCATTTTAACTTAGAGTTTGTCTCAAGTTCAAGTGTTCCCTTATTGCTTTGAGTAAGTCTTGAGTGATAAGCTTAGGAGAGATTGAGTGAGTCTTATCTCTGGCCTAAAACCCCAAAACTTTGAGTGTGTCCTTGAGTTTTGGCCCTTTTATCTTGTTCCATGATATTTGAGTATTCTAACTATAAGTATTTTTAAATCCATCAACCCATATTCGGGAGGGTGTATTTAGATTTACATCATCTGGTATCAGAGCCTAGTTAAGGGTTTCTTGAAGAAAATCGAGTTTGAAGGCGTTTGGAGCAAAACGGCAGAATTCAATCAGTTTGGAGTTGCGGTTTGAGAAGGACATATCTCCTTCGTTTTCTGTCCAAATCGAGTTATTTCTTTTTTGAATCTGGATATTTTTTTGCGTAGATTACTCACAAAAATTTTCAGATATTTTGGAATTTTTCTGCTAATAAACTGGGCAGGTTTTTTCGCAGCAGCGCAGAAAAGAGGCAAAACCGGGAAGGCAGAATTCAATTGAAGATTTCTCCCTCATCCGAAAAGCTTTTGAGGAATTTGTTTTTTGAAAATTGGTTGTTTTGATCTGAATATTCTGAATTTGTAAGCCTTTGAGAGTCTAGAGGCAATTTTCGTTTTTCATTTTGTCTCTAATTTCGGCAGTTTTCATTGTACTTGTAATATCCAAGCAAAATAGTGGTAATCATGTCTAGTGAGGAGCTTGCTAGAATGTTGCAAGTAATCACTGAAAAATTGGAGAATTTGGAGAAAAAAACAGAAGAGAGTGAAGTCTCTAGGGCACAACAAGATACTAGGATGGATGCCATATCTGATATGCTCCTTAAAGCCACTAGGAAAATAAATGAATTAGAGGAGGAGGATGAAAATAGTGGTAACAATTTTAGACAATTTGATGAAGATAGGGGTCTAAAAATTGATATGCATGAATTTGATGGAGGGCATGATTGTGAGGCTTTCTTAGATTGGGTTAGGCAAATTGAAACCGTTTTTGATTACAAGGGGTATGATGATAGGAAACGGTTCAAGTTGGCTGTCCTTAAACTCACTAAACTAGCTGCATTGTGGTATGAAAACCTCAAGTCAAATAGAAGAAGAGAAGGGAAAGATAAGATAGACTCGTGGGAAAAATTAAAAAAGAAAATGAGGGAAAAATGGGTAAGTAAAGAGTATGAGCAAGATCAATACTTAAAATTAACCCACCTATCACAAGAAAACATGAGTGTGGAGGATTACATAAAAGAATTTGAAAGGTTAGGCTTGACTTGCGACTTGCAAGAAAAGGAGGCTTACAAAATTGCTAGATTTGTCAAGGGGTTGACCAAAGAAATTAATAGGAAAGTGGAAGTTACTCATTATGCCACTTTTAGTGATGTATGCAAACTAGCTTTGAAGTATGAGTCTCAACTTAAAGAATAAAGGGAGAAAGAGAAGCCCAAAACTTCTTCTTTCAAGAATACTTCGAAATTTACTCCTTTCAACTCTAAAGGGAGTACTTTTCAAAGTAAAACCTTTTCACCTAGCTCATCAAAAGGGAAAGAAAAACAAGTAGTTTCGCCTAGTGAGCTTTCAACTAGGAGAAAATGCTTCAAGTGTCATGGGAGAGGACATATTGCATCGGAATGTCCTAGTAAGAGTGTGTTAACAGCCTCTCAATGTGCTCTCATGGATGAGGAAGAAAAGGTCTATAACTTTGTGGCTCATGAGGAGGGTTGCGAGTTTGATGAAGAGTATGAGGAAGAGATTCAACCCGAAGATGAGTTCAACATGATGGTGGTTCGTAGAATCTTGTATAATGAACCCGAAATTGATCTTAAACAACGAAACAACTTGTTCCACACTAGATGCAAGATAGGAGAGAAGACTTGCAATGTGATTGTTGATAGTGGTGCCCAAACAGATGTTGTTTCATCCGAGGCTGTGAGTAAATTGAAGCTACCCACTAGAGACCATGGTGAACCTTACAAGCTCAATTGGTTTAATGATGGCACAAGCATTAGAGTCAAGAAGCAAGCATTGGTGTCTTATTCCATTGGAGGGTTTGAAGATGAGCGTTGGTGTGATATTCTTCCTATGGATGCGTGTCATTTGTTGCTTGGAAGACCGTGGCAGTTTGATCATGATTCGGAGCATAAAGGGAAAACTAATGTGTATATTGTAACTACCAAAAATGGTAGAAAAGTTAAGTTAGTGCCTTTACCTCCTAAAGTTGCTAAGAAAGAAAAAGAGAAAAGCAACTATCTTGTAACTTGTAATGAATATGAACGAATAATGAAAGAAATGGGGGAGGGTATGCTTTGGTGGTAAGGACCAAAGATGATAATGGTACTACTTGTATTAACTCATCCATGCTAAATGAGTTATTAGAAGAGTACCAAGATGTGTTCCCCAATGACTTGCCCAAAGGCCTACCTCCAATTAGAGGCATTGAGCACGCCATTGACTTAATTCCAGGAGCACCTTTGCCCAACAAGGCTGCCTATAGGTGTAATCCGGAAGAGAGTAAGGAACTTGAAAAGCAAGTGAACGAATTACTTGAGAGAGGTTATGTGAGAGAAAGACTTAGTCCTTGCGCGGTTCCAGCCCTCTTAGTACCAAAAAAAGATGGTACTTGGAGAATGTGTGTTGATAGTCGTTCCATTAACAATATAACGGTCAAATACCGTTTTCCTATGCCTCGATTGCAAGATATGTTAGATGAGTTGAGTGGTGCCTTAGTCTTTTCCAAAATAGATTTAAGGAGTGGGTACCATCAAATGAGAATTCGAGAGGGGGATGAGTGGAAGACGACTTTCAAAACAAAACAAGGGTTGTATGAGTGGTTAGTGATGCCATTTGGGCTTTGCAACGCCCCAAGCTCCTTCATGAGATTGATGAATGAAGTTCTCCGTCCTTTTCTTAATGATTTTGTTGTTGTTTACTTAGATGACATTCTTGTGTATAGTAAAAACAATGATGATCATGTAATTCATTTGAGGAGATTGTTTGAAAAATTGAGGGAGGTGAAGTTGTATGGTAAGCTTGAAAAATGTGTATTCATGACTCCTAGTGTTGTATTCTTAGGATACATTGTAACAGGAGAGGGGGTTCATGTAGATCCGGAGAAGGTAAAAGCAGTCCAGTCTTGGTTGGCTCCAACCAATGTGCACGAAGTTAGAAGTTTTCATGGACTTGCCTCCTTCTATAGGCGGTTCATCAAAAACTTCTCTACTATCATGGCTCCAATCACCGAGTTGACCAAAAAGGGTGAGTTCGTATGGGAAGAAAATGCTCAACGGGCCTTTGAGAAGGTTAAACATATGCTTTGCAACGCTCCTATACTTGTGCTACCAGATTTCAACAAAGTGTTTGAGGTAGAGTGTGATGCAAGTGGGATTGGAATAGGTGCTGTTTTGATTCAAGAGAAGAAGCCCGTGAGTTACTTTAGTGAGAAGTTGAATGGGGCTAAGTTGAACTATTCCAC
This sequence comes from Chenopodium quinoa, assembly GCF_001683475.1. Classification (NCBI taxonomy): domain Eukaryota; kingdom Viridiplantae; phylum Streptophyta; class Magnoliopsida; order Caryophyllales; family Amaranthaceae; genus Chenopodium; species Chenopodium quinoa. The sequence continues at coordinate 21,058 of NW_018744496.1, forward strand.
TTATGACCGTGAGTTCTATGCCATAGTTCGAGCACTTGATCATTGGTCTCACTACCTTAGACCAAAACCATTTGTTCTTCATTCCAATCATGAGGCTCTGAAATTCATTCATGGGCAACAAAAACTCAACAAGAGACATGCTAAATGGGTGGAGTTTCTCCAATCATTTACCTTTAGCTCCAAGTACAAGGATGGAAAGAGTAATGTTGTGGCCGATGCATTGTCTCGTCGGAGCTACTTACTTTCCATGGTGGATGCTAAGATCTTGGGTTTTGAACAACTCAAGGAATGTTACATAAATGATCCCGACTTTGCTAGCAAGATAGAGAATCCTACCAAAGAGTTTGTGAGACAAGATGGCTACCTCTTTAAAGGTAACAAGCTATGTGTTCCGAAGAGTGGGGTTAGGGAGTTATTAGTGAGAGAAGTGCATGGTGGAGGTTTAGCTGGTCATTTTGGGATACAAAAGACTCTTGATATTCTAGGAGAACACTTCTATTGGCCTAGAATGATCAAGGATGTTACTCATGTTGTAGTGAGATGTGCTACTTGTCAAAAGGCTAAGGGACACTTCACAAAGGGTCTTTATACTCCGTTGCCAGTTCCGGATGCTCCATGGGAAAGTGTTAGCATGGATTTCATTGTTGGATTGCCTCGCACTCAAAGGGGAAGAGATAGCATCATGGTTGTTGTAGATAGATTCTCTAAAATGGCACACTTTGTAGCTTGTAATAAAACTGATGATGCCGTGAAAGTGGCCGAGCTGTACTTCAAGGAAATTGTCAAACTCCATGGCATTCCTCGAAGTATAGTATCTGATAGGGACTCCAAATTCCTTAGTCACTTTTGGAGAACCCTATGGAAACTTGTGGGTACCAAGTTACTATTTAGTACCTCTCATCATCCCCAAACCGATGGGCAAACCGAGGTCACTAATAGAACTTTGGGTACTTTGTTACGAGGTCTTGTGAGCAAAACGCAAAAAGATTGGGACATGAAATTAGCCCATGCGGAGTTTGCTTACAATAGAGCTCATTCCCTAACTACTTCCCGTTCTCCATTTGAAGTAGTTTATGGAGTGAACCCATTTGTGCCGATTGATCTTGTTCCTATGGTTAAGAGTGACATGGTAGAGAAAGATGCTAAAAAGAGGGTGGAAACCTTTCAAAAAACCTGTGAGCAAGTGAAGAAAAGAATTGAGGAGATGAATAAAAAATACCAAGAGCGAGCCAATAAGAAACGCAAACAGCCTATTTTTCATCCCGGGGACTTGGTTTGGGTGCATTTGAGGAAGGAGAGGTTCCCTAAGCTTCGCAAAAACAAGCTTATGCCTCGTTCTGATGGTCCTTTTAAGGTTCTTGAGAGGGTGAACGATAGTGCTTACAAAATTGAGCTACCAGACGAATTGATGGGTGTTAGTGCGACTTTCAATGTAGGGGATTTATCACCATACTTTGATGATTCAAGTTTGAGGGCAAACTCTTTTGAAGAAGGGGGGAATGATCCAAAGTGGACATCTAATGAACCTGTTGCTTTAGTCTTAGAGACTCTTGGATTTTATCCATTTACAAAGAAGGCTGAAGTTCTATGTTGCATTTCATGGGTAGATTGAAGATTGAGCGCATGGCGCGCTTCACTACAGATTTGGCACGTTTCACTGCTATTTTGGGCGTGTGGATCCTAAGCCATTTACTAGCTATTATTATCTTATATTTTAGTTAATGTTGCTGAAATAATGCCAAGAGTTTAGCTCTTTGGCCGGTTGTAATAGGAAGTTATCATTAGGCTTTATTATGCTTTTATTGTTTAGCTTAAATCAAGGAGGAAAACTGCTGGCTTTTGGCTGTTCATGCTTGGACGGTTTTCCTTGACTTTTGGTGTGTTTTTGCTGCTCCTTTCCTCTATAAAAGGGAGAGCAAAACAGAAATAAAAACCAGTTTTGAGTTTGGATAAAAAACCTTGTGTTTTAGCATTTTAACTTAGAGTTTGTCTCAAGTTCAAGTGTTCCCTTATTGCTTTGAGTAAGTCTTGAGTGATAAGCTTAGGAGAGATTGAGTGAGTCTTATCTCTGGCCTAAAACCCCAAAACTTTGAGTGTGTCCTTGAGTTTTGGCCCTTTTATCTTGTTCCATGATATTTGAGTATTCTAACTATAAGTATTTTTAAATCCATCAACCCATATTCGGGAGGGTGTATTTAGATTTACATCACATACTTCAAAGGTAATTGATCCAAATGAAAGTCAAATACATTCAAACAATGCTTTTTAAATCAAATGAAAGTCAAATGCATTATTCAAAGCTAATTGAATATAATGAAAGTCAAACACATTCAAACAAAGCTTTTTGAATCAAATGAAATTAAAATGCATTCTTTATAGCTAATTGAATAAAATGAAAGTCATACAAATTCAAACAAAGTTTTTTGAACCAAATGAAAGTCAATTGCATTCTTCAAAGCTAATTGAAAATAATGAAAGTCAAAAACATTCAAACAAACCTTCTTGAATCAAATGAAAGTCGAATGCATTCATAAAAGCTAATTAAATCGAATGAAAGTCAAACACATTCACACAAAGCTTAATGAATAAAATAAAAGTCAAATGCATTCTTCAAAGCTAATTGATCCAAATGAAAGTCAAACACATTCAAACAAAGCTTTTTGAATCAAATGAAAGTCAAATGCATTCTTCAAAGGTAATTGATCCAAATGAAAGTCAAACACTTTCAAACGAAACTTTTCGAATCAAATGAAAGTCAAATGCATTCTTAAAAGCTAATTGAATCGAATGAAAGTCAAACACATTCAAAACAAAGCTTAATGAATCAAATGAAAGTCAAAATCATTCTTCAAAGCTATACGAATAGAATTAAAGTCAAACACATTCAAACAAAGCTTTTTAAATCAAATGAAAGTCAAATGCATTCTTCAAAGCTAATTGAATATAATGAAAGTCAAACACATTCAAACAAAGCTTTTTGAATCAAATGAAATTAAAATGCATTCTTTAAAGCTAATTGAATAAAATGAAAGTCAAACACATTCAAACAAAGTTTTTTGAACCAAAAGAAAGTCAAATGCATTCTTCAAAGCTAATTGATCCAAATGAAAGTCAAATACATTCAAACAAAGCTTTTTAAATCAAATGAAAGTCAAATGCATTCTTCAAAGCTAATTGAATATAATGAAAGTCAAACACATTCAAACAAAGCTTTTTGAATCAAATGAAATTAAAATGCATTCTTTAAAGCTAATTGAATAAAATGAAAGTCAAACACATTCAAACAAAGTTTTTTGAACCAAATGAAAGTCAAATGCATTCTTCAAAGCTAATTGATCCAAATGAAAGTCAAACACATTCAAACAAAGCTTTTTAAATCAAATGAAAGTCTAATGCATTCTTCAAAGCTAATTGAATATAATGAAAGTCAAACACATTCAAACAAAGCTTTTTGAATCAAATGAAATTAAAATGCATTCTTTAAAGCTAATTGAATAAAATGAAAGTCAAACACATTCAAACAAAGTTTTTTGAACCAAATGAAAGTCAAATGCATTCTTCAAAGCTAATTGAAACTAATGAAAGTCAAACACATTCAAACAAACCTTTTTGAAATAAATGAAAGTCAAATGCATTCTGAAAAGCTAATTAGATCGAATGAAAATCAAACACATTCAAACAAAGCTTTTTGAGTCAAATGAAAGTAAAATGCATTCTTCGAAGCTAATTTAATCAAATGAAAGTCAATCACATTCAAACAAAACTTTTCTAATCAAATGAAAGTCAAATGCATTCTTCAAAGCTAATTGAAACAAATGAAAGTCAAACACATTCAAACAAAGCTTTTTGAATCAGATGAAAGTCAAATGCATACTTCAAAGGTAATTGATCCAAATGAAAGTCAAATACATTCAAACAATGCTTTTTAAATCAAATGAAAGTCAAATGCATTATTCAAAGCTAATTGAATATAATGAAAGTCAAACACATTCAAACAAAGCTTTTTGATCAAATGAAATTAAAATGCATTCTTTATAGCTAATTGAATAAAATGAAAGTCATACAAATTCAAACAAAGTTTTTTGAACCAAATGAAAGTCAATTGCATTCTTCAAAGCTAATTGAAAATAATGAAAGTCAAAAACATTCAAACAAACCTTCTTGAATCAAATGAAAGTCGAATGCATTCATAAAAGCTAATTAAATCGAATGAAAGTCAAACACATTCACACAAAGCTTAATGAATAAAATAAAAGTCAAATGCATTCTACAAAGCTAATTGATCCAAATGAAAGTTAAACACATTCAAACAAAGCTTTTTGAATCAAATGAAAGTCAAATGCATTCTTCAAAGGTAATTGATCCAAATGAAAGTCAAACACATTCAAACGAAACTTTTCGAATCAAATGAAAGTCAAATGCATTCTTAAAAGCTAATTGAATCGAATGAAAGTCAAACACATTCAAAACAAAGCTTAATGAATCAAATGAAAGTCAAAATCATTCTTCAAAGCTATACGAATAGAATTAAAGTCAAACACATTCAAACAAAGCTTTTTAAATCAAATGAAAGTCAAATGCATTCTTCAAAGCTAATTGAATATAATGATAGTCAAACACATTCAAACAAAGCTTTTTGAATCAAATGAAATTAAAATGCATTCTTTAAAGCTAATTGAATAAAATGAAAGTCAAACACATTCAAACAAAGTTTTTTGAACCAAAAGAAAGTCAAATGCATTCTTCAAAGCTAATTGATCCAAATGAAAGTCAAACACATTCAAACAAAGCTTTTTAAATCAAATGAAAGTCAAATGCATTCTTCAAAGCTAATTGAATATAATGAAAGTCAAACACATTCAAACAAAGCTTTTTGAATCAAATGAAATTAAAATGCATTCTTTAAAGCTAATTGAATAAAATGAAAGTCAAACACATTCAAACAAAGTTTTTTGAACCAAATGAAAGTCAAATGCATTCTTCAAAGCTAATTGATCCAAATGAAAGTCAAACACATTCAAACAAAGCTTTTTAAATCAAATGAAAGTCTAATGCATTCTTCAAAGCTAATTGAATATAATGAAAGTCAAACACATTCAAACAAAGCTTTTTGAATCAAATGAAATTAAAATGCATTCTTTAAAGCTAATTGAATAAAATGAAAGTCAAACACATTCAAACAAAGTTTTTTGAACCAAATGAAAGTCAAATGCATTCTTCAAAGCTAATTGAAACTAATGAAAGTCAAACACATTCAAACAAACCTTTTTGAAATAAATGAAAGTCAAATGCATTCTGAAAAGCTAATTAGATCGAATGAAAATCAAACACATTCAAACAAAGCTTTTTGAGTCAAATGAAAGTAAAATGCATTCTTCGAAGCTAATTTAATCAAATGAAAGTCAATCACATTCAAACAAAACTTTTCTAATCAAATGAAAGTCAAATGCATTCTTCAAAGCTAATTGAAACAAATGAAAGTCAAACACATTCAAACAAAGCTTTTTGAATCAAATGAAAGTCAAATGCATTCTTAAAAGGTAATTGATCAAAATGAAAGTCAAACACATTCAAACAAACCTTTTTGAAATAAATGAAAGTCAAATGCATTCTTAAAAGCTAATTAGATCGATTGAAAATCAAACACATTCAAACAAAGCTTTTTGAGTGAAATGAAAGTCAAATGCATTCTTCAAAGCTAATTAAAACAAATGAAAGTCAAACACATTCAAACAAAGCTTTTTGAATCAGATGAAAGTTAAATGCATACTTCAAAGGTAATTGATCCAAATGAAAGTCAAATACATTCAAACAATGCTTTTTAAATCAAATGAAAGTCAAATGCATTATGCAAAGCTAATTGAATATAATGAAAGTCAAACACATTCAAACAAAGCTTTTTGAATCAAATGAAATTAAAATGCATTCTTTATAGCTAATTGAATAAAATGAAAGTCATACAAATTCAAACAAAGTTTTTTGAACCAAACGAAAGTCAAATGCATTCTTCAAAGCTAATTGAAAATAATGAAAGTAAAAAACATTCAAACAAACCTTCTTGAATCAAATGAAAGTCGAATGCATTCATAAAAGCTAATTAAATCGAATGAAAGTCAAACACATTCACACAAAGCTTAATGAATAAAATAAAAGTCAAATGCATTCTTCAAAGCTAATTGATCCAAATGAAAGTCAAACACATTCAAACAAAGCTTTTTGAATCAAATAAAAGTCAAATGCATTCTTCAAAGGTAATTGATCCAAATGAAAGTCAAACACATTCAAACGAAACTTTTCGAATCAAATGAAAGTCAAATGCATTCTTAAAAGCTAATTGAATCGAATGAAAGTCAAACACATTCAAAACAAAGCTTAATGAATCAAATGAAAGTCAAAATCATTCTTCAAAGCTATACGAATAGAATTAAAGTCAAACACATTCAAACAAAGCTTTTTGAATCAAATGAAAGTCAAATGCATACTTCAAAGGTAATTGAACCAAATGAAAGTCAAACACATTCAAAAAAAAGCTTAATGAATCAAATGAAAGTCAAAATCATCCTTCAAAGCTATATGAATAGAATTAAAGTCAAACACATTCAAACAAAGCTTTTTGAATCAAATGAAAGTCAATGCATTCTTCAAAGCTAATTGATCCAAATGAAAGTCAAATACATTCAAACAAAGCTTTTTAAATCAAATGAAAGTCAAATGCATTCTTCAAAGCTAATTGAATATAATGAAAGTCAAACACATTCAAACAAAGCTTTTTGAATCAAATGAAATTAAAATGCATTCTTTAAAGCTAATTGAATAAAATGAAAGTCAAACACATTCAAACAAAGTTTTTTGAACCAAATGAAAGTCAAATGCATTCTTCAAAGCTAATTGATCCAAATGAAAGTCAAACACATTCAAACAAAGCTTTTTAAATCAAATGAAAGTCTAATGCATTCTTCAAAGCTAATTGAATATAATGAAAGTCAAACACATTCAAACAAAGCTTTTTGAATCAAATGAAATTAAAATGCATTCTTTAAAGCTAATTGAATAAAATGAAAGTCAAACACATTCAAACAAAGTATTTTGAACCAAATGAAAGTCAAATGCATTCTTCAAAGCTAATTGAAACTAATGAAAGTCAAACACATTCAAACAAACCTTTTTGAAATAAATGAAAGTCAAATGCATTCTGAAAAGCTAATTAGATCGAATGAAAATCAAACACATTCAAACAAAGCTTTTTGAGTCAAATGAAAGTAAAATGCATTCTTCGAAGCTAATTTAATCAAATGAAAGTCAATCACATTCAAACAAAACTTTTCTAATCAAATGAAAGTCAAATGCATTCTTCAAAGCTAATTGAAACAAATGAAAGTCAAACACATTCAAACAAAGCTTTTTGAATCAAATGAAAGTCAAATGCATTCTTAAAAGGTAATTGATCAAAATGAAAGTCAAACACATTCAAACAAACCTTTTTGAAATAAATGAAAGTCAAATGCATTCTTAAAAGCTAATTAGATCGATTGAAAATCAAACACATTCAAACAAAGCTTTTTGAGTGAAATGAAAGTAAAATGCATTCTTCAAACCTAATTTAATCAAATGAGAGTCAATCACATTCAAACAAAACTTTTCTAATCAAATGAAAGTCAAATGCATTCTTCAAAGCTAATTAAAACAAATGAAAGTCAAACACATTCAAACAAAGCTTTTTGAATCAGATGAAAGTTAAATGCATACTTCAAAGGTAATTGATCCAAATGAAAGTCAAATACATTCAAACAATGCTTTTTAAATCAAATGAAAGTCAAATGCATTATGCAAAGCTAATTGAATATAATGAAAGTCAAACACATTCAAACAAAGCTTTTTGAATCAAATGAAATTAAAATGCATTCTTTATAGCTAATTGAATAAAATGAAAGTCATACAAATTCAAACAAAGTTTTTTGAACCAAACGAAAGTCAAATGCATTCTTCAAAGCTAATTGAAAATAATGAAAGTAAAAAACATTCAAACAAACCTTCTTGAATCAAATGAAAGTCGAATGCATTCATAAAAGCTAATTAAATCGAATGAAAGTCAAACACATTCACACAAAGCTTAATGAATAAAATAAAAGTCAAATGCATTCTTCAAAGCTAATTGATCCAAATGAAAGTCAAACACATTCAAACAAAGCTTTTTGAATCAAATGAAAGTCAAATGCATTCTTCAAAGGTAATTGATCCAAATGAAAGTCAAACACATTCAAACGAAACTTTTCGAATCAAATGAAAGTCAAATGCATTCTTAAAAGCTAATTGAATCGAATGAAAGTCAAACACATTCAAAACAAAGCTTAATGAATCAAATGAAAGTCAAAATCATTCTTCAAAGCTATACGAATAGAATTAAAGTCAAACACATTCAAACAAAGCTTTTTGAATCAAATGAAATTCAAATGCATACTTCAAAGGTAATTGAACCAAATGAAAGTCAAACACATTCAAAAAAAAGCTTAATGAATCAAATGAAAGTCAAAATCATTCTTCAAAGCTATATGAATAGAATTAAAGTCAAACACATTCAAACAAAGCTTTTTGAATCAAATGAAAGTCAATGCATTCTTCAAAGCTAATTGATCCAAATGAAAGTCAAATACATTCAAACAAAGCTTTTTAAATCAAATGAAAGTCAAATGCATTCTTCAAAGCTAATTGAATATAATGAAAGTCAAACACATTCAAACAAAGCTTTTTGAATCAAATGAAATTAAAATGCATTCTTTAAAGCTAATTGAATAAAATGAAAGTCAAACACATTCAAACAAAGTTTTTTGAACCAAATGAAAGTCAAATGCATTCTTCAAAGCTAATTGATCCAAATGAAAGTCAAACACATTCAAACAAAGCTTTTTAAATCAAATGAAAGTCTAATGCATTCTTCAAAGCTAATTGAATATAATGAAAGTCAAACACATTCAAACAAAGCTTTTTGAATCAAATGAAATTAAAATGCATTCTTTAAAGCTAATTGAATAAAATGAAAGTCAAACACATTCAAACAAAGTTTTTTGAACCAAATGAAAGTCAAATGCATTCTTCAAAGCTAATTGAAACTAATGAAAGTCAAACACATTCAAACAAACCTTTTTGAAATAAATGAAAGTCAAATGCATTCTGAAAAGCTAATTAGATCGAATGAAAATCAAACACATTCAAACAAAGCTTTTTGAGTCAAATGAAAGTAAAATGCATTCTTCGAAGCTAATTTAAGCAAATGAAAGTCAATCACATTCAAACAAAACTTTTCTAATCAAATGAAAGTCAAATGCATTCTTCAAAGCTAATTGAAACAAATGAAAGTCAAACACATTCAAACAAAGCTTTTTGAATCAAATGAAAGTCAAATGCATTCTTAAAAGGTAATTGATCAAAATGAAAGTCAAACACATTCAAACAAACCTTTTTAAAATAAATGAAAGTCAAATGCATTCTTAAAAGCTAATTAGATCGAATGAAAATCAAACACATTCAAACAAAGCTTTTTGAGTGAAATGAAAGTAAAATGCATTCTTCAAACCTAATTTAATCAAATGAGAGTCAATCACATTCAAACAAAACTTTTCTAATCAAATGAAAGTCAAATGCATTTTTCAAAGCTAATTAAAACAAATGAAAGTCAAACACATTCAAACAAAGCTTTTTGAATCAGATGAAAGTCAAATGCATACTTCAAAGGTAATTGATCCAAATGAAAGTCAAATACATTCAAACAATGCTTTTTAAATCAAATGAAAGTCAAATGCAATATTCAAAGCTAATTGAATATAATGAAAGTCAAACACATTCAAACAAAGCTTTTTGAATCAAATGAAATTAAAATGCATTCTTTATAGCTAATTGAATAAAATGAAAGTCATACAAATTCAAACAAAGTTTTTTGAACCAAATGAAAGTCAAATGCATTCTTCAAAGCTAATTGAAAATAATGAAAGTAAAAAACATTCAAACAAACCTTCTTGAATCAAATGAAAGTCGAATGCATTCATAAAAGCTAATTAAATCGAATGAAAGTCAAACACATTCACACAAAGCTTAATGAATAAAATAAAAGTCAAATGCATTCTTCAAAGCTAATTGATCCAAATGAAAGTCAAACACATTCAAACAAAGCTTTTTGAATCAAATGAAATTAAAATGCATTCTTTAAAGCTAATTGAATAAAATGAAAGTCAAACACATTCAAACAAAGTTTTTTGAACCAAATGAAAGTCAAATGCATTCTTCAAAGCTAATTGATCCAAATGAAAGTCAAAACACATTCAAACAAAGCTTTTTAAATCAAATGAAAGTCTAATGCATTCTTCAAAGCTAATTGAATATAATGAAAGTCAAACACATTCAAACAAAGCTTTTTGAATCAAATGAAATTAAAATGCATTCTTTAAAGCTAATTGAATAAAATGAAAGTCAAACACATTCAAACAAAGTTTTTTGAACCAAATGAAAGTCAAATGCATTCTTCAAAGCTAATTGATCCAAATGAAAGTCAAACACATTCAAACAAAGCTTTTTAAATCAAATGAAAGTCTAATGCATTCTTCAAAGCTAATTGAATATAATGAAAGTCAAACACATTCAAACAAAGCTTTTTGAATCAAATGAAATTAAAATGCATTCTTTAAAGCTAATTGAATAAAATGAAAGTCAAACACATTCAAACAAAGTTTTTTGAACCAAATGAAAGTCAAATGCATTCTTCAAAGCTAATTGAAACTAATGAAAGTCAAACACATTCAAACAAACCTTTTTGAAATAAATGAAAGTCAAATGCATTCTTAAAAGCTAATTAGATCGAATGAAAATCAAACACATTCAAACAAAGCTTTTTGAGTCAAATGAAAGTAAAATGCATTCTTCAAACCTAATTTAATCAAATGAGAGTCAATCACATTCAAACAAAACTTTTCTAATCAAATGAAAGTCAAATGCATTCTTCAAAGCTAATTAAAACAAATGAAAGTCAAACACATTCAAACAAAGCTTTTTGAATCAAATGAAAGTCAATGCATTCTTCAAAGCTAATTGATCCAAATGAAAGTCAAACACATCCAAACAAAGCTTTTTAAATCAAATGAAAGTCTAATGCATTCTTCAAAGCTAATTGAATATAATGAAAGTCAAACACATTCAAACAAAGCTTTTTGAATCAAATGAAATTAAAATGCATTCTTTAAAGCTAATTGAAAAAAATGAAAGTCAAACACATTCAAACAAAGTTATTTGAACCAAATGAAAGTCAAATGCATTCTTCAAAGCTAATTGAAACAAATGAAAGTCAAACACATTTAAACAAAGCTTTTTGAATCAAATGAAAGTCAAATGCATTCTTAAAAGGAAATTGATCCAAATGAAAGTCAAACACATTCAAACAAACCTTTTTGAAATAAATGAAAGTCAAAATGCATTCTTAAAAGCTAATTAGATCGAATGAAAATCAAACACATTCAAACAAATCTTTTTGAGTCAAATGAAAGTAAAATGCATTCTTCAAACCTAATTTAATCAAATGAGAGTCAATCACATTCAAACAAAACTTTTCTAATCAAATGAAAGTCAAATGCGTTCTTCAAAGCTAATTAAAACAAATGAAAGTCAAACACATTCAAACAAAGCTTTTTGAATCAAATGAATGTCAAATGCATACTTCAAAGGTAATTGATCCAAATGAAAGTCAAATACATTCAAACAATGCTTTTTAAATCAAATGAAAGTCAAATGCATTATTCAAAGCTAATTGAATATAATGAAAGTCAAACACATTCAAATAAAGCTTTTTGAATCAAATGAAATTAAAATGCATTATTTGTAGCTAATTGAATAAAATGAAAGTCATACAAATTCAAACAAAGTTTTTTGAACCAAATGAAAGTCAAATGCATTCTTCAAAGCAAATTGAAAATAATGAAAGTCAAAAACATTCAAACAAACCTTCTTGAATCAAATGAAAGTCAAATGCATTCTTAAAAGCTAATTAAATCGAATGAAAGTCAAACATATTCACACAAAGCTTAATGAATCAAATAAAAGTCAAATGCATTCTTCAAAGCTAATTGATCCAAATGAAAGTCAAACACATTCAAACAAAGCTTTTTGAATCAAATGAAAGTCAAATGCATTCTTCAAAGCTAATTGATCCAAATGAAAGTCAAACACATTCAAACAAAACTTTTTGAATCAAATGAAAGTCAAATGCATTCTTCAAAGGTAATTGAATCAAATGATAGTCAATTGCATTCTTCAAAGCTAATTGAAACTAATGAAAGTCAAACGCATTCATACAAAGCTTTTTGAATGAAATGAAATTCAAATGCATTCTTCAAAGCTAATTGAATCAAATGAAAGTCAAACACATTCAAACAAACCTTTTTGAATCAAATGAAAGTCAAATGCATTCTTAAAAGCTAATTGAATCGAATGAAAGTCAAACACATTCAAAACAAAGCTTAATGAATCAAATGAAAGTCAAAATCATTCTTCAAAGCTATATGAATAGAATTAAAGTCAAACACATTCAAACAAAGCTTTTTGAATCAAATGAAAGTCAATGCATTCTTCAAAGCTAATTGATCCAAATGAAAGTCAAACACATTCAAACAAAGCTTTTTAAATCAAATGAAAGTCTAATGCATTCTTCAAAGCTAATTGAATATAATGAAAGTTAAACACATTCAAACAAAGCTTTTTGAGTCAAATGAAATTAAAATGCATTCTTTAAAGCTAATTGAATAAAATGAAAGTCAAACACATTCAAACAAAGTTTTTTGAACCAAATGAAAGTCAAATGCATTCTTCAAAGCTAATTGAAACTAATGAAAGTCAAACACATTCAAACAAACCTTTTTGAAATAAATGAAAGTCAAATGCATTCTTAAAAGCTAATTAGATCGAATGAAAATCAAACACATTCAAACAAAGCTTTTTGAGTCAAATGAAAATAAAATGCATTCTTCGAAGCTAATTTAATCAAATGAAAGTCAATCACATTCAAACAAAACTTTTCTAATCAAATGAAAGTCAAATGCATTCTTCAAAGCTAATTAAAACAAATGAAAGTCAAACACATTCAAACAAAGCTTTTTGAATCAAATGAAAGTCAAATGCATACTTCAAAGGTAATTGATCCAAATGAAAGTCAAATACATTCAAACAATGCTTTTTAAATCAAATGAAAGTCAAATGCATTATTCAAAGCAAATTGAATATAATGAAAGTCAAACACATTCAAACAAAGCTTTTTGAATCAAATGAAATTAAAATGCATTCTTTATAGCTAATTGAATAAAATGAAAGTCATACAAATTCAAACAAAGTTTTTTGAACCAAATGAAAGTCAAATGCATTCTTCAAAGCTAATTGAAAATAATGAAAGTCAAAAACATTCAAACAAACCTTCTTGAATCAAATGAAAGTCAAATGCATTCTTAAAAGCTAATTAAATCGAATGAAAGTCAAACACATTCACACAAAGCTTAATGAATCAAATAAAAGTCAAATGCATTCTTCAAAGCTAATTGATCCAAATGAAAGTCAAACACATTCAAACAAAACTTTTTGAATCAAATGAAAGTCAAATGCATTCTTCAAAGGTAATTGAATCAAATGAAAGTCAATTGCATTCTTCAAAGCTAATTGAAACTAATGAAAGTCAAACGCATTCATACAAAGCTTTTTGAATAAAATGAAATTCAAATGCATTCTTCAAAGCTAATTGAATCAAATGAAAGTCAAACACATTCAAACAAACCTTTTTGAATCAAATGAAAGTCAAATGCATCCTTAAAAATAATTGAATCGAATGAAAGTCAAACACATTCAAAACAAAGCTTAATGAATCAAATGAAAGACAAAATCATTCTTCAAAGCTATATGAATAGAATTAAAGTCAAACACATTCAAACAAAGCTTTTTGAATCAAATGAAAGTCAATGCATTCTTCAAAGCTAATTGATCCAAATGAAAGTCAAACACATTCAAACAAAGCTTTTTAAATCAAATGAAAGTCTAATGCATTCTTCAAAGCTAATTGAATATAATGAAAGTCAAACACATTCAAACAAAGCTTTTTGAATCAAATGAAATTAAAATGCATTCTTTAAAGGTAATTGAATAAAATGAAAGTCAAACACATTCAAACAAAGTTTTTTGAATCAAACGAAAGTCAAATGCATTCTTCAAAGCTAATTGAAACTAATGAAAGTCAAACACATTCAAACAAAGCTTTTTGAATCAAATGAAAGTCAATGCATTCTTAAAAGCTAATTGATCCAAATGAAAGTCAAACACATTCAAACAAAGCTTTTTAAATCAAATGAAAGTCTAATGCATTCTTCAAAGCTAATTGAATATAATGAAAGTCAAACACATTCAAACAAAGCTTTTTGAATCAAATGAAATTAAATTGCATTCTTCAAACCTAATTTAATCAAATGAGAGTCAATCACATTCAAACAAAACTTTTCTAATCAAATGAAAGTCAAATGCATTCTTCAAAGCTAATTAAAACAAATGAAAGTCAAACACATTTAAACAAAGCTTTTTGAATCAAATGAAAGTCAAATGCATACTTCAAAGGTAATTGATCCAAATGAAAGTCAAATACATTCAAACAATGCTTTTTAAATCAAATGAAAGTCAAATGCATTATTCAAAGCTAATTGAATATAATGAAAGTCAAACACATTCAAACAAAGTTTTTTGAATCAAATGAAATTAAAATGCATTCTTTGTAGCTAATTGAATAAAATGAAAGTCATACAAATTCAAACAAAGTTTTTTGAACCAAATGAAAGTCAAATGCATTCTTCAAAGCTAATTGAAAATAATGAAAGTCAAAAACATTCAAACAAACCTTCTTGAATCAAATGAAAGTCAAATGCATTCTTAAAAGCTAATTAAATCGAATGAAAGTCAAACACATTCACACAAAGCTTAATGAATCAAATAAAAGTCAAATGCATTCTTCAAAGCTAATTGATCCAAATGAAAGTCAAACACATTCAAACAAAGCTTTTTGAATCAAATGAAAGTCAAATGCATTCTTAAAAGGTAATTGATCCAAATGAAAGTCAAACACATTCAAACAAACCTTTTTGAAATAAATGAAAGTCAAATGATTCTTAAAAGCTAATTAGATCGAATAAAAATCAAACACATTGAAACAAAGCTTTTTGAGTCAAATGAAAGTAAAATGCATTCTTCAAACCTAATTTAATCAAATGAGAGTCAATCACATTCAAACAAAACTTTTCTAATCAAATGAAAGTCAAATGCATTCCTCAAAGCTAATTAAAACAAATGAAAGTCAAACACATTCAAACAAAGCTTTTTGAATCAAATGAAAGTCAATGCATTCTTCAAAGCTAATTGATCCAAATGAAAGTCAAACACATTCAAACAAAGCTTTTTAAATCAAATGAAAGTCTAATGCATTCTTCAAATCTAATTGAATATAATGAAAGTCAAACACATTCAAACAAAGCTTTTTGAATCAAATGAAATTAAAATGCATTCTTTAAAGCTAATTGAATAAAATGAAAGTCAAACACATTCAAACAAAGTTATTTGAACCAAATGAAAGTCAAATGCATTCTTCAAAGCTAATTGACAAATGAAAGTCAAACACATTCAAACAAAGCTTTTTGAATCAAAAGAAAGTCAAATGCATTCTTAAAAGGTAATTGATCCAAATGAAAGTCAAACACATTCAAACAAACCTTTTTGAAATAAATGAAAGTCAAATGCATTTTTAAAAGCTAATTAGATTGAATGAAAATCAAACACATTCAAACAAAGCTTTTTGAGTCAAATGAAAGTAAAATGCATTCTTCAAACCTAATTTAATCAAATGAGAGTCAATCACATTCAAACAAAACTTTTCTAATCAAATGAAAGTCAAATGCATTCTTCAAAGCTAATTAAAACAAATGAAAGTCAAACACATTCAAACAAAGCTTTTTGAATCAAATGAAAGTTAAATGCATACTTCAAAGGTAATTGATCCAAATGAAAGTCAAATACATTCAAACAATGCTTTTTAAATCAAATGAAAGTCAAATGCATTATTCAAAGCTAATTGAATATAATGAAAGTCAAACACATTCAAACAAAGCTTTTTGAATCAAATGAAATTAAAATGCATTCTTTGTAGCTAATTGAATAAAA
This sequence comes from Chenopodium quinoa, assembly GCF_001683475.1. Classification (NCBI taxonomy): domain Eukaryota; kingdom Viridiplantae; phylum Streptophyta; class Magnoliopsida; order Caryophyllales; family Amaranthaceae; genus Chenopodium; species Chenopodium quinoa. The sequence goes on from NW_018744496.1 coordinate 37,273, forward strand.
TGAAAGTCATACAAATTCAAACAAAGTTTTTTGAACCAAATGAAAATCAAATGCATTCTTCAAAGCTAATTGAAAATAATGAAAGTAAAAAACATTCAAACAAACCTTCTTGAATCAACTGAAAGTCAAATGCATTCTTAAAAGCTAATTAAATCGAATAAAAGTCAAACACATTCAAACAAAGTTTTTTGAATCAAATGAAAGTCAAATGCATTCTTCAAAGCTAATTGATCCAAATGAAAGTCAAACACATTCAAACAAAACTTTTTGAATCAAATGAAAGTCAAATGCATTCTTCAAAGGTAATTGAATCAAATGAAAGTCAATTGCATTCTTCAAAGCTAATTGAAACTAACGAAAGTCAAACGCATTCATACAAAGCTTTTTGAATAAAATGAAATTCAAATGCATTCTTCAAAGCTAATTGAATCAAATGAAAGTCAAACACATTCAAACAAAGCTTTTTGATTCAAATGAAAGTCAAATGCATTCTTCAAAGCTAATTGATCCAAATGAAAGTCAAACACATTCAAACAAAACTTTTTGAATCAAATGAAAGTCAAATGCATTCTTCAAAGCTATATGAATAGAATTAAAGTTAAACACATTCAAACAAAGCTTTTTGAATCAAATGAAAGTCAATGCATTCTTAAAAGCTAATTGATCCAAATGAAAGTCAAACACATTCAAACAAAGCTTTTTAAATCAAATGAAAGTCTAATGCATTCTTCAAAGCTAATTGAATATAATGAAAGTCAAACACATTCAAACAAAGCTTTTTGAATCAAATGAAATTAAAATGCATTCGTTAAAGCTAATTGAATAAAATGAAAGTCAAACACAATCAAACAAAGTTATTTGAACCAAATGAAAGTCAAATGCATTCTTCAAAGCTAATTGAAACTAATGAAAGTCAAACACATTCAAACAAACCTTTTTGAAATAAATGAAAGTCAAACGCATTCTTAAAAGCTAATTAGATCAAATGAAAATCAAACACATTCAAACAAAGCTTTTTGAGTCAAATGAAAGTAAAATGCATTCTTCGAAGCTAATTTAATCAAATGAAAGTCAATCACATTCAAACAAAACTTTTCTAATCAAATGAAAGTCAAATGCATTCTTCAAAGCTAATTGAAACAAATGAAAGTCAAACACATTCAAACAAAGCTTTTTGAATCAAATGAAAGTCAAATGCATTCTTAAAAGGTAATTGATCCAAATGAAAGTCAAACACATTCAAACAATGCTTTTTAAATCAAATGAAAGTCAAATGCATTATTCAAAGCTAATTGAATATAATGAAAGTCAAACACATTCAACAAAGCTTTTTGAATCAAATAAAATTAAAATGCATTCTTTGTAGCTAATTGAATAAAATGAAAGTCATACAAATTCAAACAAAGTTTTTTGAACCAAATGAAAGTCAAATGCATTCTTCAAAGCTAATTGAAAATAATGAAAGTCAAAAACATTCAAACAAACCTTCTTGAATCAAATGAAAGTCAAATGCATTCTTAAAAGCTAATTAAATCGAATGAAAGTTAAACACATTCACAGAAAGCTTAATGAATCAAATAAAAGTCAAATGCATTCTTCAAAGCTAATTGATCCAAATGAAAGTCAAACACATTCAAACAAAGCTTTTTGAATCAAATGAAAGTCAAATGCATTCTTCAAAGCTAATTGATACAAATGAAAGTCAAACACATTCAAACAAAGCTTTGTAAATCAAATGAAAGTCAAATGCATTCTTCAAAGCTAATTGAATATAATGAAAGTCAAACACATTTAAACAAAGCTTTTTGAATAAAATGAAATTCAAATGCATTCTTCAAAGCTAATTTAATCAAATGAAAGTCAAACACATTCAAACAAACCTTTTTGAATCAAATGAAAGTCAAATGCATTCTTAAAAGCGAATTGAATCGAATGAAAGTCAAACACATTCAAAACAAAGCTTAATGAATCAAATGAAAGTCAAAATCATTCTTCAAAAGCTATACGAATAGAATTAAAGTCAAACACATTCAAACAAAGCTTTTTGAATCAAATGAAAGTCAAATGCAAACTTCAAAGGTAATTGAATCAAATGAAAGTCAAACACATTCAAAACAAAGCTTAATGAATCAAATGAAAGTCAAAATCATTCTTCAAAGCTATATGAATAGAATTAAAGTCAAACACATTCAAACAAAGCTTTTTGAATCAAATGAAAGTCAAATGCATACTTCAAAGGTAATTGAACCAAATGAAAGTCAAACACATTCAAAAAAAAGCTTAATGAATCAAATGAAAGTCAAAATCATTCTTCAAAGCTATATGAATAGAATTAAAGTCAAACACATTCAAACAAAGCTTTTTGAATCAAATGAAAGTCAATGCATTCTTCAAAGCTAATTGATCCAAATGAAAGTCAAATACATTCAAACAAAGCTTTTTAAATCAAATGAAAGTCAAATGCATTCTTCAAAGCTAATTGAATATAATGAAAGTCAAACACATTCAAACAAAGCTTTTTAAATCAAATGAAATTAAAATGCATTCTTTAAAGCTAATTGAATAAAATGAAAGTCAAACACATTCAAACAAAGTTTTTTGAACCAAATCAAAGTCAAATGCATTCTTCAAAGCTATACGAATAGAATTAAAGTCAAACACATTCAAACAAAGCTTTTTGAATCAAATGAAAGTCAAATGCATTCTTCAAAGCTAATTGAATCAAATGAAAGTCAAACACATTCAAAACAAAGCTTAATGAATCAAATGAAAGTCAAAATCATTCTTCAAAGCTATATGAATAGAATTAAAGTCAAACACATTCAAACAAAGCTTTTTGAATCAAATGAAAGTCAATGCATTCTTCAAAGCTAATTGATCAAAATGAAAGTCAAATACATTAAAACAAAGCTTTTTAAATCAAATGAAAGTCAAATGCATTCTTCAAAGCTAATTGAATATAATGAAAGTCAAACACATTCAAACAAAGCTTTTTGAATCAAATGAAATTAAAATGCATTCTTTAAAGCTAATTGAATAAAATGAAAGTCAAACACATTCAAACAAAGTTTTTTGAACCAAATCAAAGTCAAATGCATTCTTCAAAGCTATACGAATGGAATTAAAGTCAAACACATTCAAACAAAGCTTTTTGAATCAAATGAAAGTCAAATGCAAACTTCAAAGGTAATTGAATCAAATGAAAGTCAAACACATTCAAAACAAAGCTTAATGAATCAAATGAAAGTCAAAATCATTCTTCAAAGCTATATGAATAGAATTAAAGTCAAACACATTCAAACAAAGCTTTTTGAATCAAATGAAAGTCAATGCATTCTTCAAAGCTAATTGATCAAAATGAAAGTCAAATACATTCAAACAAAGCTTTTTAAATCAAATGAAAGTCAAATGCATTCTTCAAAGCTAATTGAATATAATGAAAGTCAAAACACATTCAAACAAAGCTTTTTGAATAAAATGAAATTCAAATGCATTCTTCAAAGCTAATTTAATCAAATGAAAGTCAAACACATTCAAACAAACCTTTTTGAATCAAATGAAAGTCAAATGCATTCTTAAAAGCTAATTGAATCGAATGAAAGTCAAACTCATTCAAAACAAAGCTTAATGAATCGAATGAAAGTCAAAATCATTCTTCAAAGCTATACGAATAGAATTAAAGTCAAACACATTCAAACAAAGCTTTTTTGAATCAAATGAAAGTCAAATGCATTCTTCAAAGCTAATTGAAACTAATGAAAGTCAAACACATTCAAACAAAGCTTTTTGAATCAAATGAAAGTCAAAATCATTCTTCAAAGCTATATGAATAGAATTAAAGTCAAACACATTCAAACAAAGCTTTTTGAATCAAATGAAAGTCAATGCATTCATCAAAGCTAATTGATCCAAATGAAAGTCAAATACATTCAAACAAAGCTTTTTAAATCAAATGAAAGTCAAATGCATTCGTCAAAGCTAATTGAATATAATGAAAGTCAAACACATTCAAACAAAGCTTTTTGAATCAAATGAAATTAAAATGCATTCTTTAAAGCTAATTGAATAAAATGAAAGTCAAACACATTCAAACAAAGTTTTTTGAACCAAATGAAAGTCAAATGCATTCTTCAAAGCTATTTGAAACTAATGATAGTCAAACACATTCAAACAAACCTTTTTGAAATAAATGAAAGTCAAATGCATTCTTAAAAGCTAATTAGATCGAATGAAAATCAAACACATTCAAACAAAGCTTTTTGAGTCAAATGAAAGTAAAATGCATTCTTCAAACCTAATTTAATCAAATAAGAGTCAATCACATTCAAACAAAACTTTTCTAATCAAATGAAAGTTAAATGCATTCTTCAAAGCTAATTAAAACAAATGAAAGTCAAACACATTCAAACAAAGCTTTTTGAATCAAATGAAAGTCAAATGCATACTTCAAAGGTAATTGATCCAAATGAAAGCCAAATACATTCAAACAATGCTTTTTAAATCAAATGAAAGTCAAATGCATTATTCAAAGCTAATTGAATATAATGAAAGTCAAACACATTCAAACAAAGCTTTTTGAATCAAATGAAATTAAAATGCATTCTTTATAGCTAATTGAATAAATTGAAAGTCATACAAATTCAAACAAAGTTTTTTGAACCAAAGTAAAGTCAAATGCATTCTTCAAAGCTAATTGAAAATAATGGAAGTCAAAAACATTCAAACAAACCTTCTTGAATCAAATGAAAGTCAAATGCATTCTTAAAAGCTAATTAAATCAAATGAAAGTCAAACACATTCACACAAAGCTTAATGAATCAAATAAAAGTCAAATGCATTCTTCAAAGCTAATTGATCCAAATGAAAGTCAAACACGTTCAAACAAAGCTTTTTGAATCAAATGAAAGTCAAATGCATTCTTCAAAGCTAATTGATTCCAAATGAAAGTCAAACACATTCAAACAAAACTTTTTGAATCAAATGAAAGTCAAATGCATTCTTCAAAGGTAATTGAATCAAATGAAAGTCAATTGCATTCTTCAAAGCTTATTGAAAACTAATGAAAGTCAAACGCATTCATACAAAAGCTTTTTGAATAAATGAAATTCAAATGCATTTCTTCAAAGCTAATTGAATCAAATGAAAGTCAAACACATTCAAACAAAGCTTTTTGATTCAAATGAAAGTCAAATGCATTCTTCAAAGCTAATTGATCCAAATGAAAGTCAAACACATTCAAACAAAACTTTTTGAATCAAATGAAAGTCAAATGCATTCTTCAAAGGTAATCGAATCAAATGAAAGTCAATGCATTCTTCAAAGCTAATTGAAAATAATGAAAGTCAAACGCATTCATACAAAGCTTTTTGAATAAATGAAATTCAAATGCATTCTTCAAAGCTAATTGAATCAAATGAAATTAAACACATTCAAACAACCTTTTTGAATCAAATGAAAGTCAAATGCATTCTTAAAAGCTAATTAAATCGAATGAAAGTCAAACACATTCAAAACAAAGCTTAATGAATCAAATGAAAGTCAAAAATCATTCTTCAAAGCTATATGAATAGAATTAAAGTCAAACACATTCAAACAAAGCTTTTTTGAATCAAATGAAAGTCAATGCATTCTTAAAAGCTAATTGATCCAAATGAAAGTCAAACACATTCAAACAAAGCTTTTTAAATCAAATGAAAGTCTAATGCATTCTTCAAAGCTAATTGAATATAATGAAAGTCAAACAACATTCAAACAAAGCTTTTTGAATCAAATGAAATAAAATGCATTCGTTAAAGCTAATTGAATAAAATGAAAGTCAAACACATTCAAACAAAGTTATTTGAACCAAATGAAAGTCAAATGCATTCTTCAAAGCTAATTGAAACTAATGAAAGTCAAACACATTTAAACAAACCTTTTTGAAATAAATGAAAGTCAAACGCATTCTTAAAAGCTAATTAGATCGAATGAAAATCAAACACATTCAAACAAAGCTTTTTGAGTCAAATGAAAGTAAAATGCATTCTTCGAAGCTAATTTAATCAAATGAAAGTCAATCACATTCAAACAAAACTTTTTAATCAAATGAAAGTCAAATGCATTCTTCAAAGCTAATTGAAACAAATGAAAGTCAAACACATTCAAACAAAGCTTTTTGAATCAAATGAAAGTCAAATGCATTTTAAAAGGTAATTGATCAAATGAAAGTCAAACACATTCAAACAAACCTTTTTGAAATAAATGAAAGTCAAATGCATTCTTAAAGCTAATTAGATCGAATGAAAATCAAAACATTCAAACAAAGCTTTTT
>NW_018744497.1:0-81845 GCF_001683475.1 Chenopodium quinoa
TGTTTCGGGTGAAAACAATGGGACCTTGCCGAAGGTCCGCTGAAACGGAGAAGACTAGATTTGGTCCAAGTTATTTTGGGCCGAAGGTTTCCTGCACAGTAAACACACGTAAACTAGCCTCGGGGGTGTTGCCGAGGAAGGCCCCTCCGATGCTAAAGTCAGTACAATGTGTAGAAAGAGAACACTATGCAAGAGAATTAGTTGCTTGAGGCTTTGCTTGAATATATGAGAATATATGAGAATGTATGAGAATCTATGAGAATATGTGAATGAATGTGTATATCTCCTAAAAATGTAATATTGATGGCTTTTATACCTCTTCATACATGGAGAAGTTGGGCCTTAGCCCAATTGGCTTGCTGAGAGGGCTGATCTTTGACTTTAGCACAATTGGAGAGTTGAACCTTGACCTTGGGCTTTTAATTGGATCATTTAATGCCTAGGCCCAATTGGACTAAATTGGACCCAAACAACTTGCCCCCCAGACCCGATTTGGAAGGATGACGGGTCGGGTTTTGATATAATCAGAAAAGGAGGGAAGTGAATGATTTAATTAATCCAAAAATTTGAATTTAAACCGTAATTAATGAGATAACAACGGTTAAAGTGGATGATTGTGGAAGTTGGACGGATAATGGGCAGTTTAATCACAAGGTCGTGTGTTTAATGGTTACTTAGTGGGGTATTTAAGAGAAATTGAAACGCGGACTCCCCGTATTCCCATTTCTGGAGATATAATCAGAGGCGCGTCATTTCTCCTCACTTATTCACCAACACAAACCCAGAATTCTCGAGAGAACCCAAGAACCCGCATCAAAACTTCGCAAATTCCCCGAGCATTAAGCTTAGAAACTGAGACTTGCCACTACGAACTCGTAAATCGGCAACTTTCGCTTCAGATTAAGGTAAACTCCTTTGATTTCAGTTTATTTTTCTTCGAATTCGAACCCCTTCCCTTTTTTTCGACTTTTTTCTTCGAAATAATCAATGGCAAGAGGAGTTAGAGGTAGAGCCCGTGCTCCAAGAAGAGCAAGGCCAATTCCCGATCCTAGGAACAGGATTGGGACCTGGAATGGACAAAGGCCAGAGTCTGACCCTGCCGAAGGGATTAGGGCGACCCCAATTTCCTCGGCTCCTCCTCAGAGAACGGAGGGGCCGAGCGCTTCTGGACGGGACGATGAAGTTCCCGCTGTCCTTTGGGATATCCTCCCCGGGTTTTCAGAGTGGGAGAATGCCGAAGTAGCTTCGGCCATGATAAAGAACCGCCCCTACTCATGGTGGGTGGAGAATGCCGAACAATATCGGTTTGCCGAGCAAATTGAGTTGCATTACGGCATTTTTGAAGCTGATGGGTATTGGTGCCGAATGCCCGTGGCATCCGATAGAATCCATCGTCCACCCCCGGGGTATGTGGGGGTGTACACAAGACAGCTTCAGTATGGGCTGAGGTTCCCTTTGGACGTATTCGTCCGAGACTTGCTGATCCATTACAATATCTCCCTATGTCAGTTAACTCCCACCAGCATCCGAAGGGTGATGACATACTTATGGGTCTGCAAGTTCTTCAAGTATGTGCCGAACCTGCACTGCTTCAAAAAGCTTCATTGGCTAGTGCCAAATATTCAAAGTGGGCACGGAAGCCATGGTTCTGGGTGGTACCGGATTGAGTCTCGGCCCCAGTACCTAACCATGTGGTCGAACGACTCTTCAGACAAGGACTGGAGAGGTCAATGGATTTGGGTTAGGGCACCCATGGATCTGGGCCACCCTTGCGTCTTCAGCGCTCCCCGGTACCTTGCTGAGCCTGATCCCGACATGGGAAGTCTAGGTCCCCCCGCAGATAACGGGCCGGATCCGAACCTTGATCAACAAAATATCTTCGGCAAGCTGCCGAACCGGGGGGGCAGCGGCCGAATGCAGCATATCCCGGAGACTTGGCTCCCCGATACGCATTATGTTTTCCAAGAGAACATGCTAGCAGCTGTTGGCCTCAGCCGAAAGTTTAAGGATGGTAAGCTTCTTCGGCTGGGGCCGAGGCTTTTTAATTATCTCTCTTTCTCCTCTCACTTCGCTTTTTTATGTTGTGCCAACCTAACTGAACTGACCTTTCCCCCTTTCTTTTTCAGAGCGGGACGAGACCAACGTTGGCATTAACTACGCTCGTCTTGGTGTTAACCGAGAACGATTTGTAACTGATCAGGCCCCGTCTATCACTGAACCGAGGCATAGGGAAGTTCATCTAGACTCTTCCCACTTCCAAATTGAGGCTGTTGCTCTGTATCAGAGGCAGAAGCCTTGGTGGAAGAAGAGAGACCCCTGGTTTCAGCTGCTGGACGAAGAAGCTGAAGCTGCCCGTACGGCCGAAGAGGTTGCACGGGTTATCGAAGCTTGCGAAGGAGGAGAAGGGTCCTCCAGAGCTGCTGAAGAAGAAGCTGCAGCTAGGGCAGCTGAAGAAGACGAGGCTTTGCTGAAGACCTCGGTGAGCTTTCAGACTTAACTTTGTCTTTCTTTTTTTTTTTTTTTTTTTTTTTTTTTTTTTTGTACTCACATTCTTCCTCCCCCTGTCTTTTACAGTCTAAAGAGAGTAACAGACACAGAGAAGGGAAAGCCCCTGTTCGTCCCGAAGATCAGATACAAGAAGAGTCTTCAGACTCAGACATGGACGAGCAGCCCCTTCAGAAAAGGCGCCGAAGAATGGCCATCATCGGCCCTCATGACTTTCAGCGGAGGCCGATGACCATCGGCGTTGAAATAAGGGAACCCGAGGAAGGCAATGGATCGCCGAGGGTTCCCCGGCCACCACCCCAATCACCTCAAAAGACCCCTCCGCCACCTCCTGAGATGGAGGTGGATCAGAGAACTCCCGAATCTAAGGGAGGGGTCCAAGAAGAAATTCAGGAGAGTGCTGGTGAGCACAAAAATAAGGATGCCGTGATGCCCAGTGCTAAGGGTTTCACGGCAGACATTGCAAGAGAGGTTGAGGCTTTCGTCCTCACCCCTGAAGAAGAAGAGGTCATAATAATTGACTCTTCTGAGAAGGATGATGCTGAGCCATCCAAAGCTAAAGAAGCTCCGTCGTCATCCTTTCCTTCCTTCCAGACTCTACAATCTGGAGAAATGGGTTTCTCGGCCCCCGAATTCCAATCCCAGATCACATCTGGGACCTCATATGGGGTCAGAACCGAGAAGGTGTTGCAGCCTACTTCGGCGATTTTACTGGCATGTCCGAAGTAGATAGGGCAAGAATCTGGTCGCTGAAGGCCACTGCTGAGATGGGCGAATCCAGCAGATCAGTTCCTGACCCAGCCAGGTCTAACCAACTGCTGATGATGCAGGTGATTTTCCTTGCCTTTATTTCCTCTAAAATTCAGCTCTTTTTATTTTATTATTTTTTTTAACTTGTGCTCCTGTTTTCAGTTCGTGCACAATCAGACTCTCACTGTAGAGCTGATAGATACCCTACAAGATAGGGTAGACGCTGCCGAGCACGACAAGAAGGTAGCCGAAGAGGAATTAAAGCTTGCTAAGCTGAAGCAAGCAGCAGCTGAAGAGAAGCAGCAGAAGGGTGAGGAATACGAGAAAAAGGCTTCCTTCTGCGACGCTATGGAGAAGGAAGTTTTTCCCCCACTGATGGAAGGGGAAAAATTCCTCCAAGAGCACATGGGAGTGGACGTCTCCAGATTCAAGGCTGCCATTGAGAGCCGAATCCAGGAAGGAGCTCAGCAACGGCTAGAAGCTCTTGAAGCCAGCAGAATGGCTGCTGAAGAGCTGCTCCAAGCCAGGGATGTCCAACTCTCAGAGGCTGCTGCTGCTGCTGAAGTTCAGAGAGCTAAACTCCATGAGGCTGAGGATCAACTGATGGCCAAAAAAGTAGAAGTGGCCCAGGCTCAGACAAAGGCTTCCCAAGTTCAGCAGGAGCTGAATGAGCTGAAAGGTTCCTCCTCCAAGCTCGCTGATGAGCTGAAGAAATCCAAGGAAGACTTGGAGGAGACCTAGAAGAAGTTGGCTGATGCTGAGGCTCTACTCAAAGTCCGTGTCTATACTCAGGAGGAATATGAAATGGGTTTCAGAAACGGGTTCAGAGTATGCCGAAGAGTCTGCCTTCATGCTGAGCCGAAGCTGGACTGGTCCAAATGTGCTGAATGGGTCCAGAATCCCGAAGACCCTAGTATGAAGTATGCAACTCCAGTCGAAGCTGAAATTCTTAAGGCTGAGGAAGCCGAAGAAGAAGCTGAGAGAATGGAGTTGGAGGCTGAACAGAGGGAAAGGGAGGCTCGGCAGAGTGCAAAGCCTGCTTCTTCTGCTGCTGGGGTTGAGGCCACCATGGGGCTCAACAATGCTGATCAGTCTGATCCTCGGGCTGAAGCATAGGAACTCGGGCAGTCGTCTTCAGAATCTTGCGGTTCATCATGCGCTTAACTTTAGACTTGCCGCTTTCTGAATTTTTTGCCTTGTTTTTTGCTTCAGCTTGCCTTGTCGTACAAAACAGTTTAATTTTTTGCTTCTGTACGTATTTCGGCAGCTGTTATTTTCCGCTTGTGGGCGGCTGCCGATACAGTTTATTTGAACTTGTAGCTCAATTTCTGAGCATAAATTATTAATTTGATGTTCTTTTCTTCAGCTGCTTTGTTTTTGAATGCTTTATTGTTTCTTCAATTCTGCTGAACATAAACGTGCACTGATAGTGCTTCTTGCCCCCCCAGAAATTGAAGTATGGCTTCAGCTGAATAAACAATTTCTTCACTTCTTAAAAATGGGTATCCGTAACACAGGGCCAACTGAAGGCAATGCTTCTGGGATACAAGTCTTACTGAAGCTTGACTTCAGCTGAAAGACTAGAGTTCTTTAAAAAATGGATATCCGAAACACCGGGCCAACTGAAGGCAATGTTTCGGATAATAGCTTTCTGGGATACAAGGCTCAGTTAAGGCAATATCCCAGAATTGTCTATAGACTCATGTCTTTGGAGAACAAGTCATACTGAAGTTGGACTTCCGCTGAAAGACCAGTGTTCTTTAAAAAGACGCATATCCGAAACACAGGGCCAACTGAAGGCAATGTTTCGGATAATGGCTTTCTGGGACACAAGGTTCAGTTAAGGCAATATCCCAGAATTGTCCATGGACTCATGTCTTTGGAGAACAAGTCTTACTGAAGTTGGACTTCCGCTGAAAGACCAGTGTTCTTTAAAAAGACGAGTTTTGTCAGCAATCTGAAACCCAGTTACCCGAAGGCGAAGGTTTCAGACGAGGCTGAATAAACAATTTTCAACTGTTGCCGTTATCCTTGATTTTCTGTCTATCTTTGAAAAATGGATACCCGAAACACAGGGCCAACTTAAGGCAATGTTTCGGATAATGGCTCTCTGGGATACAAGGCTCAGTTAAGGAAATATCCCAGAATTGTCCATGGACTCATGTCTTTGGAGAACAAGTCTTACTGAAGTTTGACTTCAGCTGAAAGACCAGCGTTCTTTAAAAAGACGAGTTTTGTCAGCAATCTGAAACCCAGTTACCTGAAGGCGAAGGTTTCAGACGAGGCTGAATAAAAAACCCTTAAAGAGTAGATAGAACGAAGAAAATTTTGAAAGGATAAAAAGTTGTAAACATTTATATAAATGGCGGCTCCAAGGCCTTTCATTAATTCAAAATGTACTTACAAAGATTGTTCTGCCCCGAAGGGTTTACACATGATATTTTTTCAGTACATCAGCGTTCCAGTGATTTTTCAACTCAGTTCCATCCAACTGCCGAAGTCGGTATGTCCCTGGCTGAAGCTCATCACAGATTTCATAAGGTCCCTCCCATGCAGCTGAGAGTTTCCCATGGATTCGGCCTTTCTGAACTGCAGCAGCATTCCGAAGGACAAGGTCTCCAATTCTAAGAGGCCTTGCATGGACCCTTCGGTTATAAAATTTGCTGATTCTCTGCTTATAAGCGGCCATTCTGTCTCGGGCTGAGTCTCTTACTTCGTCAAGGAAATCGAGAGATTCCCTCATCAGTTGCTCATTCTCAGCCGAGAAGTGGTGCACTCGTAGGCTCTCAGAGCCAATTTCCACTGGAAGGACGGCTTCGGCACCATACACCAGTTCAAAAGGTGAATAGCCCGTTGCCTCTTTTTCAGTTGTCCGAAGGGACCAAAGGGTTCCAGGGAGCTCCTCCAGCCACTTGGACTTTTGATCTTCCACCCTCTTCTTGAGGGCATTTAGGATCTGTTTATTTGCAGCTTCGGCTTGTCCGTTACTTTGCGGGTGGCATACCGCTGAATATGCCAGTTTGATGCCGAACTGATCTGTATACCGCTTCAGCGGTAAGTTATCAAATTGCCTCCCATGATCGAAGACAAATACTCTCAGGATGCCAAATCGAGTAATGATATTCTGCCAGATAAATTTTCTAACAGTTTGCTCTGTAATGTTCGAGGCTGTTTCGGCCTCGATCCATTTACTGAAGTAGTCAACTCCAACTATCAGCCATTTTTTCTGGTACACAGCCTCTGGAAATGGTCCTAGTATATCCAGTCCCCATTGGGCAAACGGGAGTGGATTAAGGATCGGCTGAAGATCCCTTGCTGGCTGATGGATAACTGGAGCGTATTTTTGACATTTTTGAAATGGTCCCAGTATTTCCGAACCAGCTCCTTAGCATCGGCGATCATGGTGGGCCAGTAATATCAAGCCCTCAATGCCTTGTGGGCTAAGGTTCTTCCCCCAATGTGGTTCCCACAGATGCCGAGGTGAATCTCACGTAGGATATAATCTGCATCTGTTGGTCCCACGCATTTCAGCAATGGGGCTGAGAAGGACTTTTTCAGAAGTTCCCCCTGAAGACAATGAACCTAGAGCTGGCTCTCTTTATCTTGGAAGCCGAAGCTTTATCTTCAGGAGTTTCTCCCCGAAGCTTGAAAGCTAGGATGGGGTCCATCCAACTAGGCTCTGGGTCAGCGCAGCACACTTCAGGTGCTTCGTCGACACTTCTCTCTCGACGCACTTCTACATATACAGATCTGTTCAGCTCGGTAAGAGATGAACTGGCAAGTTTGGAGAGTGCATCGGCTTGAGTATTCTGACCCCTTGGGATCAGCTGAACCTCAAAAGTTTTCAGCTCTGCAATGACTGACTTGATCTTGGAAAGATAAGCTATCATGGAGGGCTCTTTGGCCTCGTAGTTGCCGCTGATCTGATATGCAACTAGCTGAGAGTCTGTTTTCAGGCAGACATGATCGGCTTCCAGGGAGATGCACAATTCTAGGCCGGCGATTGCTGCCTCATATTCGGCTTCATTGTTCGAGGCCTTAAAAGAAAATTTTAGTGCATACTCAAAGGATTTGCCTTCGGGAGAAGTTATCACTACTCCTGCCCCCGAACCGTTTTCAGTGGAAGATCCATCCGTAAACACGGTCCAGACTTTCTTTTCACTGTCTAGCGCTTCTTGGTATGAGCATTTGGCCAAGAAATCCGCTAGATCTTGAGCCTTAATGGCAGCCCTCGGACGGTAGCTGATGCTGAATTCGGTGAGCTCAAAAGCCCACTTGGCTAGCCTACCAGATTTTTCAACCTTGCCGAGAACTTTTTCCAACGGCTGATCAGTTAAGACCACTATCTGATGGAAATCAAAATAGGGCCTCAGCTTCCGAGCAGCTACTACTACCGCGAAAGCGACTTTCTCGATTAGAGGATAGCGAGTCTCGGCATCCGTCAGTGTATGACTGACAAAATAGATCGGTTGCTGACTTTTACTTTCTTCCTTCAGCAATACTGCGCTGATGGTGGTTGGGCTAACGGCCACATACAGGTACAAAGTTTCTCCTTCAGCTGGGCTAGCCAGCGTTGGGAGTTGAGCCAAATGCTCCCGAAGCTGTTTTAAAGGCGTCTTTTTGCTCTTCCTCCCAAACGAGCTCTTTTGTTTTCGGGAGTTTCAAGGCTTTGAAGAAAGGTAACCCCTTATCCGAAGCTCTGGAAATGAACCTCGAGAGGGCTGCCATTCTTCCGGTGAGCCGCTGAACATCCCGCTTTGTTTTCGGCTCAGGAAGGTCGAGCGCCGCTTTGAATTTGGAGGGATTGGCATCAATCCCCCTTTTGCTGACTATGAACCCAAGGAATTTCCCTGACTTCACGCCGAAGACACACTTCTTCGGATTCAGCTTCATTTTATGCTTTCTTAAGGTGGCGAAAGTTTCAGCCAGGTCCTTAACATGGTCCTCAGGTTTTTTGCTTTTGACGATCGAATCGTCGACATAGACTTCCATGTTTCGGCCCTTTTGATCGGCAAAAACTTGATCCACCAGCCTTTGATAGGTTGCCCCCGCATTTTTCAATCCGAAGGGCATCATTTTGTAATTGTACACCCCAGCGTTCGTGACGAATGCTGTCTTTGCTCGATCGTCGGGGTGCATGAAGATCTGATGATACCCCGAGAATGCGTCCATGAAACTAAGCAAGGCATGGCCACTTGTCGAATCGACTAGCTGATCGATCCTCGGCAAGGGATAGAAATCCTTCGGACAAGCCTTATTTAGGTCCGTGAAGTCAACGCACATCCTCCAGGTACCATTGGGCTTCTGAACCATCACCACATTTGCCATCCATTCTGGATATTGGCAAGGTTCGATGAATCCTGCCTCCAGCAATTTTTTGACCTCGGCTGCGATGTCTCGGTTCTTATTAGCGGAGTAATTCCGCTTCTTTTGCTTAACTGGTCGACACGTTGGGTCAACATTAAGCTTATGGGAGATGAGGTCTGAACTTATCCCGGGCATATCAGCTGCCGAGAAAGCAAACACATCTCTGTTGTCCCGAAGGAGTTGAATAAGTTCACAACGGGTGTTCGGATCAAGGTCCATCCCGATTGTTACACATTTCTCAACGTCTCCTTCGGCCAACTCAACTGTTTCAGTCTGTTGGTCCATGTCCATTGCTGATGGAATGGACTCTTCATAATCTGGCCTGCTGTCTATGTCAGCAGGTGTCCCAGTCTTTTTGTTCTTCGGCTGGCTCTCTGAGTCTTGCTGTTCAGCTGAAGAGCTAGCCTTTTCCCTTTCGGGCCCTTTACCTCTGGGTTCAGATCCTTGAGCCGAAGCACTTAGGCCTTTCGGCTTTTTGGTGCTTGGCTCTCTTTCTTTTTCTTTCTCCCCCCCATCCTTGTCGTCATCTGGGCGACTAGTGGATGGCTTGAGGTAGTTGCACCTTCGGGCGTCCTTTTGGTTGCCCTGTATCCTTTCGGGGAAGCCGGCGTCTGAGACGTAAATCATCAGCTGATGATAAGTTAAGACGACCCTTTGGATCTCATGAATTATGGGTCTCCCCAAAATCACGTTGTACACTGAAGGAGCGTCAATGACCAAAAATTCAATCATGACGTTCCTGGCTGCCTCATCGCAGCCGATGGTGATAGGAAGTGTCACCTTCCCATCTGGATAAGTTGAAGCCCCGTTGAACCCGGATACCGGGTAGGGTACCGGCGTAAGGTGCTTGGGCTTCAGCTTGATTTGATTGTAGGCCTTTCGGAACAGAATGTTTGCTCCGTTGCCACCGTCAACAAGGGCCTTACTGACGTCGTGGTTGGCCACCGTGGCGATGATCACCAACGGATCCTCGTGAGGGAACGTTATCCCCCGGCAGTCGGCGGCTGTGAACGTCATGTTCGGCACCGGCGGCTGGGGAGATTGAATGTCAGCGTTGTTCACCTGGTAAGTCAAAGCTCTAAGGTGTCGCTTGTGCTCCCTCCGAGAGTATATTCCTCCCGAGATAACATTGATCGAAGGGAATTTCCCCTCCGGCTTTTTACTGTTCTTCCGGGGGAAGTCGAGGTCTTGCCGAGAGTCCTTTGCTGACTTCTCGGATTCTTTTTTCTCGCGGTGATCCGCGATGTATTTTTTCAAGTATCTCTTCCGGACCATGTCCTCTATCTGGTCCTTCAGTTGGATACACTCCTCAGTGTTGTGTCCCGAAGACTCGTGGAACTCGCACCACTGATTTTTATTTTTTCGCTGATACCACTCTGGGAGTGGTCTCGGCTTTCGGTAACTCTGCTCCTCCTTCGTCACGCCGTAAATTTTGGCGCGTGGAAGAGAGAGCGGAGTGTAGGATTCGTATCTGCCTGTGTATGAGGCTGATTTTTCCTTCTTTGGGTCGCTGGCCGAAGATTGCTCCGAGGCCTTTGACTTTCCCTTTGCCTTATGGCCTTGGCCTTCAGACAAGGGTATTTGTTTTTGTTTCCCTCCCCCAAATTGAGGTTGGGTTTTCGCTTTGTTCCATTCTTCGGCTCGGATGAACTTATCCGAGGCATTCAGAGCTTCCTCCAAGGTCTGCGGAGTATGCATGACCATGAAGTCTAGGAACTTCCCGTGCTGAAGGCCATTCTGCATTGCAAAAACGGCTAGCCCCTGGTCCAGCTGAGAGACGCTGGATGACTCGTTACTGAAACGGGTCAGGTAGTCTCGGAGGCTTTCGGTTTCCCCCTGTTGCAGACTCATGAGTTCTGCAGTAGTCTTCTCTCGGCGGTTTGCCGTGGAAAACTTGCTCCTAAATTTGGAGGACAGATCATCCCACCCTGTTATGGAGCGTTGCTTTACTCCCTTGGAGATCCACGCTTGCGCGACCCCCTTGAGAGTGGTTGGGAAATATTTGCACCAAGTTGCTTCGGATCTGGGGCAAAGATGCATATGAGTCTCATACGAGGCCACGTGATCTTTCGGATCCGAGGTCCCGTCATATGTGATGTGCGACGATATTTTAACCGTGGGCACGTGCTCTTCCAGTATCCATTGCTCGAATGGCGAACTGGCGGGTAGCATAACGGCCTTGCCCTTGTTCCTGGCCGAAGGGACCGCGCTCCGCCCTCTTAGAGAGGTAGGAGTGGTTTTCGTCCCTGGCTGGGAAGTCTGGGCCTCGGCCGCAGGGAACGAGAGGCGACTGCGCACGCTCGGTTCCTTGCCGCCGAGTCGGTCGAGGACGCTTCGGCGAACAGTCTCAGGTTCTCGGTGAGTAGATTCTGGCCGAGAAGCTGAGCTGCTGCTCTTATGCGTTTCTGGTCGGGAGGATGAGGATCCTCTTAAAAATTGAGGGTTCTTTTTCCTCTCTTTTTCATTTTTCCAGGTATCCTCTTCCCACTCTTCCAGTTCCCGGAAGGAAGGAAGCTTCCCACCATCATGGTCTAGCTTCCTCCGCTGATGCCGGGTATGCGGAGGAGTTCGATCATGAGGTGGAGGCATATTTTGTGCCCTCATCGCCTCCATGAGCACTGCCAGCGCTCTTGCCACCTCTTCCGAGCTGGGCCCCGTCAAAGGGGTCCTCGGCCGAGTATGGGAATGAGGGCGCACAGTCGATGGTTGGCTTTGGGGCACTGAATGTGTCCTATGATCGGACTCACCCCTGCTAGACCGAGAGTGACTCGGCCTATAATGAGAGTCATGAATTACGGGAGAAAGGGAATCCTCCTTGTATGATCCTCCCCCCGAGCTGGCACCCTTGGGAGAGTTCCGGTCCGGCGAGGGTGATGGTGTAGGGGTTTTAGGCTTTTCGCCCGCTCCTTGACAGAGGCCTTTGCTCTTGCGGTTCTTAGCCATTGCTACTAAGATAATTGCAAGATAATCTTGGTTAGAAATTTGGCTTAAAATTTTTTGAAAGTCTTCCCCACAGACGGCGCCAAATTGTTTCGGGTGAAAACAATGGGACCTTGCCGAAGGTCCGCTGAAACGGAGAAGACTAGATTCGGTCCAAGTTATGTTGGGCCGAAGGTTTCCTGCACAGTAAACACACGTAAACTAGCCTCGGGGGTGTTGCCGAGGAAGGCCCCTCCGATGCTAAAGTTAGTACAATGTGTAGAAAGAGAACACTATGCAAGAGAATTAGTTGCTTGAGGCTTTGCTTGAATATATGAGAATATATGAGAATGTATGAGAATCTATGAGAATATGTGAATGAATGTGTATATCTCCTAAAAATGTAATATTGATGGCTTTTATACCTCTTCATACATGGAGAAGTTGGGCCTTAGCCCAATTGGCTTGCTGAGAGGGCTGATCTTTGACTTTAGCACAATTGGAGAGTTGAACCTTGACCTTGGGCTTTTAATTGGATCATTTAATGCCTAGGCCCAATTGGACTAAATTGGACCCAAACAATTACGATACCCGAATGATCGCTAGAGCCAAGATAATACTCGAGATCAACCGGTGGTGGCGGTGGTGTTTCATCATCACCCTTCGCCATCTCTCTGCCTCACTGTGTTTTGCAGAAAAAAAAAATTTAATTTCGGAATTCTAACCAAGCTCTTGATACCATGTCAAAATCAACTTAACGACTTACCTTTCTCATTCACATGTAAAGAATATATATAGTTACAAGAGATATTCCTAACCCTAACAAGACTAAGAATAAGATAGAATATTAACATAACTAGGAAATCTAAAGATATTATACAATATTCCTAATTATTATCTTAACATCTTCATATAGAGGATTACTCTTCATCCTCTACATTTGAGGATCCTTTAAACAAAAACCACATCAATCCTCATCCTCTAAATGTTAAAAAAAAAACTCTTGAGGACGAGGATAATACACCCCATTGTGGGTGCTCTAATAAGTGTTATCTTTTCAAATGGATTCATAAAAAATCACTACTCTTTTTAGGCATAAAGATTTATAAGATAAAGAAAGGTAAAAAAAAAATAAATAAATAAATAATTGCAAAAATATTTAAAAAATTGCAAAAATATTAGATAAAAATCCTTGCATCACACAAACTTACATCTTGTAATTAAATAAACTAAGCTCCATTCGTACAAATTTGATCTTAGAGCTCGAAATGCGTAATTTAAAATATGTTGCACGGACCTTTAAGTACCAAAATTTAACACATTGACAGTTTGACATCCATCCAGTAACTCGCTTCACCGAACATGATTGAAGCTGACAGCATTGACTTGACTTTGTACATACAGACATACCCACATGTTAAGATCCTCATTTTGATCTATACATGTTTTTCACCAATCACGTATTTTATTTTTCATACTTCCTCCGCTCGGAATTATCTGCATCAAAGGACATGTTTGTGGACTCTTAGGCAAAATTTTTAGGAGAGTTTTAATTGAGTTTGGTGGGCTTAATTAAGGTTGAAAATGGAGGGAAAATGAGTGGTCCCACTTAATTTTGTTTTGAGTGGGTTTAAGTTAGTGGGTAATAGGTGGTGGAGGGAACCACTAACCAAAAAAGTGGGTAATTAATAGTTAAATATTACCAAAAAAAGGAAAGAAAAATTTTTGTTGCAGATAATAGAGAGCACCCATTTTAGGTAAATGTTGCAGATAATTACGGGCGGAGGGAGTATTAAATGAAGATTATCTACCTAATTTGACATTAGTAATTCGTTACAATTGCGAGAAAGGGAGACAAAACCCTAACCTCCTTGTTGATTTTTATTATGTTCTTTTATTTGTTTTCACTAATAAAAAGCTCCAATTTTTTATATAATTTAAGAGTCAGATTTCACTTAAATGTTTCAAATCCTCATCACCAATTCTCATGC
Source organism: Chenopodium quinoa (assembly GCF_001683475.1). NCBI lineage: Eukaryota > Viridiplantae > Streptophyta > Magnoliopsida > Caryophyllales > Amaranthaceae > Chenopodium > Chenopodium quinoa. The sequence goes on from NW_018744497.1 coordinate 13,533, forward strand.
ACTCCCGTTTAAACTATCTACCCCCAATTTTTTATTTTTTATTTTAAAAAAATTAAATATAGATAATTCTATGCCCCATAATTATAAAGAATAAAAAAGGTGGTTTAGTGATCAAAGTGTCTATTATAGGCTTTTGTGGTCATGGGTTCAATCCCGTTGTCTAACATTTTTTTCCTTATCTATTTTAAAATTTTTCCTTTTTCCTACTATGTAATTTTATATATTTCCCCTTTTCTACTATGTAATTTTACTTTTCTTATACAACACCCAAAAGTAATTGATTTGGTTTTAGTTTTGTAATTTTTTTAGTATCCTACCTTATGATTTTCATATAAATATGTGCAAGTCTTTTATAATCTTTCAGTAATATTATTAATTCTTAAAACATATTTCTCTTTCACCTAACTTAAAGATACTAAGATTGAAATAAATACATTGACAAGTGTGAACTGTAAAATGGTGTTATAATGATTAAAAGAAAAAAGAAAGTACAAAACTACAAAATTATGAACTTGACTTGATGAGGCATGGTTAAGGTTCTTCTTTTTTCATTTAGGGAAATAAATAAATACATATGTACTAGTGCAACTTGCATTACCAAATTAAAAATGATATATAGTAGTACAATACTTCACTCATAGTTATTTTTGAATAGGCAAGACTATAAGATTAAGACTTTATCGGATCTGAATCTCTCACATATCAACCTTGATTTGTATTAAGGGGGCTATATACATTGGAGGTGGAGAGAAAGGGAAGGGAAAGAGTAAGGAATTATCCATTCCAAACTCCAAAGTACCCTTATTAAAGTTAATTTGATCCCATAATACCACAACCTTATAGTTATGAGATACAAAGCTTTGGAAGGTCAATTCTTTGAATGGTAATGCTCCGCTCTTGCTTGTGCGACTCGATGATAGCGATTATAGATAAATGGTTGAATTTGAGAGTGCTACTAATTTACTAAATACCAGAACTTCTGCCAAAATGCGCCATTAAATTAGTTGGTTGGACCACGTAAATAATTATAACGTTATCACGTGTAAAGTGATTATGCATACGCAAATTCTGTAGCTGCCATTAAACAAGATGTTGAATGTGAGTGGGCCTTAATCAAATTGTCCCTTTTTATACAACTTGATGCTACTTTTATTTTTATTATGTCAGATTATTAATAATTTTGGTCAATTTTGTGCACCAAATAATTCACGAACCTCGTCATGAACTACTATTTAGATTTATAATACAAGTAGCTATTAACTTATGTAACCTCGTAGATCGTTATATCATCAATTCAGTGGATAACTTATTTATATTTCTAGTGAATCTACTACTATTCAATGGATCAATGGATTATTATTAGTTGACTCAATACAAAGTAATTGAAATTAATATTTATCTATGTATTTAGTTTGAGAATGCTACATTTATTAACGAGAAAATACAAGTTTATAACTTTGTTGTTTATCAAGGAGTGTATATGTAAATTACATCTAACTTTGGTTAACTGTTGTTTTCTCTCTCCTCTTTCAACCTTTTGGTATTTTCTGATTTTTTCTCTCCTCCTTCAACCTTTTATTGTTTTCTCTCTCCTCCTTCAACCTTTAATCTCAATGGTACAATGTATACCTTTTCACTATATGACGTCGAACAAGTCGAAATCAATAGAGGGAGAAAAGTTTATCTACCCTTTAGGGTTAACCATGCTCGTTATTTTCACTTTGTTATTTGGGTTTTCTTTTAATTCTGGCGGTGAAGCCGCCTGAAATGGTGGTGCGAAGTCGAATTTAATGGAGGAACGAAAACTCAGCTACCCTTAAGGGTTGACCATGCCATTAATTTCTCTTTTTGTTATTAGGGTTTTCATTTAATTTTGTCGGCAAAAATTGAGTCGAGCGGACTTGAAAGAGAAGGTGAAAGTGGGCAGAGATTGGAGGGAGAAGATTAAGGTGGGTGGGAAGAAAAAATATGAACGTACAAGAGGAAGAAGATGAACATGAAGGAGAAGAAGGTGGGAGGAAGAAGATAATGAATAGTAGCAAACGGAGAGTTAACAGTGTTAACTTTAAAAATCTGTCCAACTTATCATAGTGGTCCAGAAACAATAAAAATATATTTTTTAAAATAAAAAAAACACAATTTTCAATGCAACTTATTTACGTAAATATCATTTGATAAACATAATTTGTTTATCTAGGTTATAAATCGGGGCTTGCTCTTTATTAACTTTAATAATTTTATAGGATATAATGTTTTTTGTGTTTAGGTAAAGAATATTCCTATATTCTCTATTGATTCTTCCTTTTCATTTTGCTTCACAACGTATGTCTTTTTGTCTCCATTTCTTCTACATCACAAAAACTAAAAACATAAGTATAGACTTTACTTTAAATACACAATTTGTTCCTTTTTGTTTCATTCATTTGTTTTTCTACACAATATTGAATGCATACATATAAGCATCAATATTTTTTTTTATACTTTATACAAAAGTTGATATTTAAATGTCAGAATTATAAATAGTGACATATCTAACAAAATCTTACAAGTCAAGAATATGTTCTATCTTATATTTATTTCTCATAACTAATAAAGTTCCGTTTTAAATTGATAAACATTTCAAATGGTTCAATCAAGAAGTAACAAAGGGTGTAACTAATACTGGATTTTCTGCAAATTGGTTAAATTTTAGGGAAATTGTTCCGTGTACTCTTAAGGTTAAAAAATGCACCGTGTATACTTGTAAACTTTCAAATATACCGTATATTCCTGAAGTTTGTAAAATAAATGTACCAAATACCCATAGACTCATAACAAATGTTAATTTTTGTTAGATTGAGACCTTATAAGCATCAAATTCTATTAAATTATTACATTGTAATGCTAATGTAATGCCAAACTAGTTCATTATCAAGTAAACTGAATTAATAAATCAAATTCTAACACCTAAAAGTTTAGGATTTAGAATGATCGATGAGTTTTAAATTTTCATATAATTTAATGCTTTTAGGTGGTTATAATGTATAAATATAAAGTACTAAAAGGGACTCAGTGTGTGGGCATATTTTTAATTTAATAAGTCAATGATATGTGCATTTGTTAGATGATCAGGGTATTTTGGTGCATTTTTTTACAAACCTCAAGGATACACGGTGCATTTAAAAGTTTTCAAGGATACATGTGCATTTTTTAAAACCTCAGGGATACACGGAACAATTTCCATTAATTTTTTATGCTAAACATAATAGGGATTTATGCAATTTTTATTAAGTTATACACTTATACTGTTCTAGTACGTACCTCATGTCCTAATGTAATAGTATATATTTAATAAATTCCGTACGGTTTTCTTAAGATGAAGTGATTTCATTGATGGCTTAAACTAATGTATGTTGACATTTTAACAAATCGAGAATTGCTTTCTTAATGTTGGAACGTACACTAGGTACAAGAAAAGGTCAATGATATGGTAATTAATATATACATTAAGACAGCTGTAACTAGCAATTCATATTTATGCTCATAGTTACTCCACTATTTGATGCTAAAATCCGGCAATAGGCTGCCTGGCAGAACTTAAGAATGCATACCATTTGCTTGAAATTATTTCCCATCTATTGTATAATTCAATTAATTTATATAAACAAGACATGAAAGAGATTATTTTCATAACATGATTAGTTCCATGAGCCTACTATACACATTGGACAATTGATTACCAATTAGAATTCTGTTAGTTGTCATCATGGTAGCATAAAATCATAATAAATAATTATCTTTTATAATAGGATTAATACTGTTTTTTAATCGCAACTTTCACCAATTTATTTTCATTAATCCCAACTTTGGATTATTCCTCAATAATCTCAACTTTAAGGTGGCCTATCATTCTTCACACCCAAACAGTAACTAAACCTGTTATATCAGGTCACTTGACACGTGTCAAGTCCTGATTGGTCTAAAAATTTAAAAAAAAAGCAAAAACAAAAACAAAAACAAAAACCCAGAAAACAATAACCCCCACCGTAACCCCTACTTGACCAACGTAACCCCCCCCCCCCCACCACCACCTGCCGCCAGCCGTCTGCACCGACCCCTCCCTTCCCCTGCCCCAATGTTGCGCCGCTTTCCCCCCAATCCCCCTGTGTCGGTGCTGCGACCTACCTTCACCCCCAATCCCCTCCTTTTTCGATTCGATTTTCCGCCAACCACAATCAAAACTCTGTTTAAACCTCTCCAACCATTCGAAACACCCTCGAAACCCCTCCCCCACTCCCAACAACCCCCAACAACCACTTCCTCACCGTCGAAAACCCTAGCCGCTAGGGTTTCGGGGTAACCAGAGTGGTGGTTGGAAGTTTTCGAAAAGGGGGAAGAGTTTTATTGGCGGTTGCGTAGAGGTTTCGGGGGTGGTTGGTGGTTTCAGGGTGAGGGGGAGGGGAGTCGGTGGTTTAGGGGGAGGGGGAGGGTGGATGGCGCTACGCTCTGGCTGGGGGCCAAGCAGGGGGTTGGGCTAGTGGGGCTGCGTGGCCGTGGAAGGTGGTTAGACTGGGTGGATTTGAGGAGTAATCCAAAGTTTGGATTAATGAAACTAAATTGGTAAAAGTTGGGATTAAAAAACAGTATTAATCCTTTATAATATATGTCAACGCTTGAGCTATTTGGCGTCTATTTAAATTATCGTAATTTCGCAAATGCCTTTACTTTTACTGTTCTAAATGTACTACGCTTACCACTGTCAAAACGGTTTGACAGTTCGGTTCCGGTTCTATTTGAAACCAGTAAGATTTGAAATCGAGTCGGTTTTAAATCCGTTCAAGTGCCTAGCAGGTCGGTTTCAGTTCGGTTTAAATTATTATTGATTCAGTTCGGTTTCAGTTTATTCTTGAGCGGTTTTAATTCGGTTCGGCTTGTAAACGGTTCGGGTAGTAAACAGTTCGGTGCAGATGGGTTACGGTTTGTTAACGGTTCGATGTAAACGGGTTTTATCTCGGTTCAACGGTTTCGGGTTAGAAACGTTCGGTTCTTTTTGGGTTCGGTTTAAAACTAGTTCGATTTTTTAACGGGTTTGGTCCTTATATAGTTTAACATTATTCGGATCGGTTCGGTTTCGGGTTTACTAAAATACGGTTCAAGCCGGTTTTCAATTTCAAAAAGTAGTTTAATTTGTATAGTTAAAGAAAACATGAATGATTAACAACTTAACATATTCGTTCAATCGATAATACATACACATAACATCTAAGCTCTAACCATCCCATAGTAAAATACTTATAGTACAAAGTTATGGATTAGTAACATTATTTTGTTTGGATTAATAATTCAAAACAACCTGATATGGTGAATGGACAAAAGTCACATAACCATAGAGTACAACGAAACAAGAATTATCTAAAGTCATTTTCTCCATTAGAATAAACATGTGTGCATAATTAGATATCATTTCAAAATTCCTTTTAACGTGATTTTAATCTTAGCTTCCTTTTATAGTAAGCGGTTTGTAAACGGTTTGATTTAAAAGCAGTTAGGTTCATAAATGGTTTGGTTTATAAACGGTTTGGTTCATAAATGGATTGGTTTATAAACGGTTTGGTTTGTAAGTGGTTTGATTTATAAACGGTTCGGTTTGTACACAGTTCAGTGCAAACGGGTTGCAGTTTGTTAACGGTTCGATTTGAAAAGTTTTTATCCCGGTTCAAAACGGTTTCAAGTTAGAAACAGTTCGGTTCTTATACGGTTTAACATTATTCGGATCGGTTTGGTTTCGAGTTTACTAAAATATGATTCGGGTCTGTTTTCGGTTTCAAAAAATTGGTTTTTAATCGGTTCGGTTCTCATTTGGGTTGGTTGGTTTCGGGTAGTTAAACGGTTTTGGTTTGAAATTTTAACTACATAGTATAATTTACAATGAGAAAATTCAATTTTATACCCAAGATAAACAATGATCTTAATTGATGGGAAACATGTAAATATTTATTCATATTATTGCTTAGTTGGAAATTTACTTTATTACAACTTGCATGCATGTATAGTTGACAATGGCAACAATATAGCAGATAACGAAAATTAATTTCGTCCACTACATCCATTTCACAAATTTGTCATCCATGGGTTAGGGGAGAGAAACCAGATTTTCAACTTTTTAAAGCTCAAAATTAGCTTTAATGGAGGAGGATAATACCTTTAACCTTAGAGGTTCACCATGCCATTAATTTCTCCCTTTTTTTATTTATTTATTTTTCTTTCGGAGATGGTGGTGGTAGCTTCAATGGAGGATTTTATTAGAGGATGAGGCCAAACCTACTCTTAGGGGTTCACCATGTCCTTAATTACACCCTTTTTTAAATGGTTTTCGTTTGAGATGGTGGTATTCGTGGAAGGGTAGAGATTGCAGAGGGAAGAAGAAGATGGAGGAAGAAGAAGAAATTAGTTTTAATGGAGGAAGAATGAAGAAGAAATCAGTTACACTATAGATAAGAAGAAGGAGGATAATGCAACAAACAACATTTAACTTGTCATCCATTGGGCTATGATGTAAAATTCGCATGTGCTCCTACCTTTTAATGTGAAAAGACGATGATACCCCTAGATAAACCAACTAAGTTTATCAAGGGATCAGCTGGGTGCAGCTAGCTCCTTTAGAATTTAATAAAATTTTATTCAATTCTAATAATTAACTATGAGTTTGTAGGGTATTAGGTAACTTTAATTAGTAATTTGTTTTTCAAGAATCACAGTCATAACACCTAATAGCTAGGATCATATGCATGAGTTAATTGAAAAAAAAAAAAAAAAAAAAAACTTGTTGATTTTTCACAAGCTAAGTGCAAAATACAAGTTTAGAAATTACAACCTTAGATACGTGTTTTTTCCAAGCAATTCTTCTTATTCTTGTAGAGATATAGAGCTTTAAACGTCGCTCATCCAGTATTGGTCCACAAACACTAACGAGTTTGCACCAATGCTAATTTTAATGAGAAGGAAGAAAATTATTTTCCTTAGTTAAGGTGAGCCACCGCGGATTAAGGAGGAAGGGATCAGATCGAAGAGAGAGAATGTTACGTTCTTTTGATATGAGATGTACGTATATCTGATTCTCCATTTAACCTTTAATAGATAAATTTTTTAGGAGAATTTGTTAGAAAAAACCTTTTAAATGTCTCACAAGATAAAACCTTTTATAAGAATTTTTGCTTAAAAAAAACCTCCACGATCACTTTTTTTGTTAGATGAAACTTCCCCTCCCTTTTCTGGCATTGACCGAGGGTTGACCTCTTATTATCTCTACTTGCAGCCAAGTTTAGGGTAATTTTCTCTCCTTTTTTGGGCTCTTCAATTTCCTCTCTAGTCTCTATCTTTTTAGGGAATATATACTACATTGAAAGGTGAATTAGGGCAAAACTACCTAACTCATTCAATTGAAAGGTAAATCAGTATTTCAATTCTCTTTCTTCCATTGTTTTAGTGGCCAATTCTCTTTCTTCCACCATTATAGTGGTCAAATATCTTTCTTCATCCTTCTAATTCCTTAATTTTTGTCTAATTTTTCATAGGAAAAATTGCTTTAAATAATACCACCTTTCTCCCGTCCGCTAAAAACAAGTCCACCTTTTGTTTATTTCAGAATAATACGACCTTTGGGGGGTGTCCGCTTTAAACAAGTTATTTTACCTACAACCTGAATAACTGGTTAAAATTTTAAATAAATTCGTTTAATAATCTAATTAAATATTAATTAAAAGTTTAATTATGGTTAATTAATAAATAAAATAATTAAAATCTTAAAAAAAAAATACCCACCTCCACCACCAGCCACCCTTTCCCCTTTCTCGGCGACCTTCCCCTTCCCCGGCAACCTGTCAACCCAGCTCTCGGCGTCGGCCGCGCCAAGATCTCCCCTCCCACGGCACCGGCGCCGATCCCATCCCCATGCGTCGCCCCCTTCGTTCTCTCTTCCCCAGAAATTCACCGAAACCTCTTCCCCCTTGTCATGCGTCGCCCCTTTCCTCCTCCCTTGAACCACCAATCCCCTCCCCAAAACCTTTCTCCCTCACCCACGAAACTCCCTAAACCAACCCTCCACCCTCGAAAAATCCTAATAAGTCCTCTCCAACCATCAGCGACGGTTTCAGTTGGGATTTTCGAGGGAGGGGAATGGATTTTAGGGGGTTTTGTGAGAGGAGGAAATAGGAATCGAGGAGGGAGTTGGTGGTTCGTGAGGAAGAGGGAAGCGCGCAATTGGGGTAGCGGAGTCGACGCCGGAGGAGGGAGATCTGGGCGCGGCCGGCGTCGGAGGGCGGGGAGGGGGTGCCAGCAGACGCCAATGATGGGGAAAGGGGTGGCAGCTGGTGGCTGGTGGGGAAGATGGTGGGGGAATTTTTTTTTAAAAAAATAAAATAAAAAAATTAATAATCTTTTAAAAATTTAAAACATTAAAAAAAAGTTAAAAAATAAATGAAATTTTCAAACTAATCAAACAATGACACGTGTCCATATAACCTGTTAATCAAGTTAATAACCGGTCATAACTTGTTTAAAGCGGACACCCCCTAAAGGTCGTATTATTCTGAAATAAACAACAGGTGGACTTATTTTTAGCGGACGGGTGAAAGGTGGTATTATTTAAAGCAATTTTTCCTTTTTCATAATCAATGGTGAATTGCGGGTGTGGGATTCTATGTGCAAGGAGAACTTCCTAGACTCATGAAATTTCAAAAAGAAGGTTCGTGGCTTGCACATTCTACAACCATGAAATCGGACATCTTCTTCCTCCTTTAGCCATTGACAAAAGTAGAAAGGTGAGTTAGTGAAATGTGTTATAAAAAAATCCCAGTTTTGATATTGTTTACAGCAATAATTTGATGAATTTATACTTATTTTAGATTAATGTCGCTCAATTAATGTTGTGCAGCAGAGGAGAGAGAGAGAGAAAGAGCCCACATGATATGATTGAAGTGCAAAGCCTTCATGGAAGCAAAGGAGAGAAAGATAAAACAGGATATTTACTTTGGAGTGAAATAAGAAGGAAGATAGAACGAGGGAGTGCAAATATAAACTTACTTGGGTGTAAGTAGAGGAAATAAAGGGTCAATGCCTGAAACCCTCGGTCAATTCCGGAAAAGGAAGGGGAGGTTTCATCTAACAAAAAAAAGATCGTGGAAGTTTTTTTAAAAAAATATCCTTTTAAAAGGTTTTTTCTTGCAAAATGAGGCATTTAAAAGGTTTTTTCGAGCAAATTTTCAATAATCTTAATCCATTGGTTCCCTTCCCTTATACAGCCACCTGAGCCTTTCTTTAGGCTCAATGTTTTGTCTTGGACCCAAACCTTATTGTGTGACCTCATAGGATCCAATTAATTAGTAGTGGACTTAATTTTATTAATCCATGATACATAATTTATCTTTAGCAAGACGTTATGGCTACCTAAATTACTTCAACTAATTATCTCCATAATCACCTTATGTTATACTCTTATCTAGTAATTGCACACGACGAGTTGGGGACACATTATATCCTTCGGACTTGTCTTATGTGCATGTTTGGTGTGCACCATGTTGGGTGTGGTCTTGGTGGATGGAGTTGTCCTTATACTTTTTTTTTTTAAAAAAAAAAGTTTTTTTTTACATAGTAACCCTGTGGTATTCACTTTTCCAATCTATGTCCCCCCTTTCAAACTTCCACGCTGTAACCTCAAGATACATTAACTGATTACGTTGTTAACCTTGGCGTTAACCTTTTGTTAGCTCTTGCTATTATTGGAGCCCACTTTACACCTAATAATTTTTTTTCTCGATTTGCATGCTAAAAAATGTTCCATTAGAGGTATTATGGGTCATTTAGGTCTTAAGAAACCAAATTGAGCTCGAATTTGGCAAAAAAATAACATAGAAACCCCATTTTGTGAATTCAGATTTCCACAGTTGAAATTAGAATTCACAAAATGGGGCTTTTACGTCTTTTTTTCGTCAAATCCGAGCTCAATTTGGACCCTTAAGCATCAAAATGGCCCTTAAAACCTTAAACGGTACGGGATATTCTTTCAGCACGCAAATAAAGAAAAAAAATATTAAAAAGTGCAAAGTAGGTCTGTAGGGAATTTTTCAAACTCATCTTTGAGCCCTAATGTGGTTCATGCTTTTTGTCATGATGGCGTTCCAAGGAAAAGAAGCTAGAGAAAAAAGAGTCTCCAACAAGTTTTAGGAACTTGTAAACCGTTCACAGGTGTGAAGGTTACATCCCATTCATGATCACGGAGATCGCTAACTCCATGGTGGCCCGGAACCATGACTGGATGTTCGGGGATGATGGTACGAATCCAACCTAGAGATTGAACCCGCCTTAATTAGGCCTTTAACTAAATTCTTATGATATTCATGTGTGCTTTTCGATCAACATACATACATCAAGTTAATCCTAAATCTGTTTAATCTACGTTGGTTGATTATTAATGCACAATCAAATCTAACATTGGTGATCACTTGAATTAAAATCATGTTGAACCTAAATCCAATTATTAATTATCTTATTAAGCGTGATTTCAATTACATATTCCCTTTAAACCTGCATAAAAGGGTGATCAAGCAATAGCAACAAACCATTGATAATCAAGGAACATATAGTTATCATAATAATCATCACTGTTTAGGGTGAAAATACCCCTGACACGTGGCCCAATCCTACAGTAACACGTGGCCCACTAGAAGGGCGACACGTGTCCTAGTAGGAAGGCGACACGTGGCAAAACATGGGAGCACCTGAATGAGAGAAAGCCCTCCTTACATCAGGAGGCCCCAAATCCCGAGAAAGATGCTAAAACGGCGTCCCCAAAGGACACTTGTCCTTACCTGATTGCGCTGCCAATCAGAGCACACCATACTACGTCATCGAACCTTAGATGACACACATTTCCACCCCTATAAATACCCCAATCATTTATGATGGGAGGGATGGATAGAGACATATGAATCAAGGTATTAAATTGCTCAAACTTCTCTCTACTTTTCTCTCTAGATTACTTCGTTTTCCGTTCACTAACTTGATCGTCGGAGGCAAATAGTCCGTCAAATGAAATATTTGTTGTTTTGCAAGTGTCCGCGACTGTCAAGCTATATTCGAGACCTGTATCCCGAGGGATTTCAAAAAACCCTGAAACATTTGGCGCCGTCTGTGGGGATACACGTCTGAAATGGCTAAAGATGGTTAGACACCCGGTCCAGGTCAGGACGGCCATGTAGTGAACACAATTGCTACAATCAACACTAGTATTCCTCTAACCGCTTCGTTCCATGAGGCGGAGGTTCCCCCTGTTACGACCGACTCTTTGCAGGCCGCCTTGAACAAACTCCTAAAGGAGCTTGAGGGCAAGATCCCCTCTTCTTCTAGACAACCGTCTAGAAGAGAAGGAGAGGGCATCTAGAAAAAGCCCCAGGATAAGGCGACCAACGTTGACAATGCAGGGAATACCCCATTTAAAAGAAATCAGCAGTCTCCAAGGGTGCCTTGGACGAACTGGTCTAAGCTTTTTGAGAAATTAAAAAGTCGGCTTCAGAGCAGACCAAGCAACCTACTCAGCAACCAAATGAGCCGTCCCAACGCTGGAAGGATGCTGGACACTACTTCCGGCACAAGCGATAGGAGCGAGCATAGCCCTATTACTCGGACACTACCTCCACTCCCACTATGCCGGATGAATTCTCCAACCACACCCTCTCCAAGCATACCAGCTCGGCCAGGACCAGTAGGAGTCAAGCTCACTGTATTCCAACTCCAATTCCTTTAACTCAACCATTTCAGTTTCAAATGCCCCATGATTATAGAGCAGTTTTTCCGCCTACTCCCCCCGCGTATGGGCAGTACAGTCCGCCGTACAACCAGGCAGTGTACCTGGGTGGATCGGCCACACAACCTCAGCCTATTGATTAACAAATGCGCTTATTGAATCTTGGTGACAAGTCGCCTCCGTTTTCTCAAGAAATTCTCAACTCTCCTCATCCAGCTAAAGTGAAGTGTACTTATGGGTGCCTACGATGGTATGAGCAACCTAGAAGAACACATTTCCTCGTACAAGAATTTGATTTACTTGCAAAGTGTGGATGACGCCACTTGGTGAAAATGCTTCCCGGCCACCCTCAAGGGTGTGGCTCAAGATTGGTTCAATAGTCTACCGGCGGTCGGATGCATTAATTTCTTTACAACTCTCAATCTTCTCTTTGTTGGAAACTTCTCCTATATATATCACCCTAGAAGACCAGCCTTAACTTAGCGACCATCGTCCAAGGGAAGAAAGAGGGGTTGCGCTCGTACGTTCAGAGGTTTAAAATTGGAGAAGACACAAATTTAGAATTTGCCGGATGAAATGGCCTACTCAGAGTTCCTTTGAGGTTTGAGGAACAAGGGATTCAAGTTTGATTTGATCAAGAAAAAGATTCGGACATACGCAGGTGTTCTGCGGGAGGCCGAATCATATATTGAAGCAGCTGATTCTGTTCGCTGACAAATTCTGAAGAGCCGGCCAAGGGCGCCGAGAAGAAACCATCTTCTCAGCAAGACTCGGCTAGGAAAAAGAAAGAAGGAAACAACAAAAGAAAAGAAGTCTAGGTGGCCGATTGCCAACAGAACAAGTCAAAAAAGCAAAGACGTACGAGCCACAATACGAGTACAACAAAGATTATTATTCAATTTTGATGGAAATCAAAGATAAGTTTGAGTTTGAGAAGCCCCAGCCTTTGAGAGGGCCGACCTAGTATAGAAACAAGAACAAGTACTACCACTACCACAAGGATGTGGGGCACGATACGAACAAATGCAACAACTTGAAAAGGTTGTTGGATAAGCTGGCCAAGTAGGGCATGCTTAACTCGTACATGTTGAAGTCTAAGTTCACCTACTCTCGGATAGACAACTAGTTCGAGAAGAACAAGGAAAATAAAAAAGATGATGAAGATGGGAATAACACGGACTCAGGGTTTGTGGCCGTCATATTTGGCGGCTTTGCTGCAGCAGCCCAACCATGAAGGGAATTAAGAAAGATGCTTGGAATTTGAAAAATGTAATGCACACGGAAGGGGTCAAGGTTGAACCCTTTCCAGAGGTGACGGTCTGCGAGGCACATCGAGGCAAAATCAAAGCCCCCCACAATGACCCCATGGTGTTCATTCTCAAATTCGCCTATTTGAAGGTTGGACGAGTGCTAAAAGACACAAGTAGCTCATCCGACATAATCAGTTTAACTTGACAAAAGACTCTGAAGTTTCCAGAAGAGTCCCTCAAGGATATCTCTCACCCGTTGGTTGGATTCAGTGGGAGCATTATCCATCTGATTAGACGAATAGACTTGCCTGTTCAATTTGGGAAAAAGAGAGAAGTAAGGGACATGGTCGTCCGCTTCTTAGTTGTTAAGGAGCTCACTAGCTATAATGTTATCATTGGCCGCCCAACTCTAACATTAGCGAAGGCTGTAATCGTCCCTTATTTGATGTTAATGAAGTTTGAGCGGACGGATGGGAAGATAGGTTCCATTCAAGGAAACCAAAATATGGCAAAGTAATGCAATTAGCTAGCCGTGAAGCCAACATCAAACGAATATGGAAAAGCGTTCGAGAAAAAACTCTGAAGAAGGGTCAATCCAAGCATACCAGGTCGGCAAAAAGCGCAAGTCAATTAAGTAAAATCAAGCGTAGCAGTTAATGACCGTTGGCCGGTCGGAAGAGTTGAGGCCACAGCCGGCCGGCGATCATACGGACATAGTGCTAAACCTAAAATAGCCTGATCGGACAAGCAAAGTGGGCACTATGGCCATGGGCTTGCTTGGAGATGACTTGGTGAATTTATTAAGAGAATTCAAAGATGTGTTTGCATTTGAAGTTCATGAGATGCTGGGTATGAGCCTTGATTTGGCAGTTCACAAGCTGGCTGTCAATCCGGTCGTAAGGCTAATCTGACTGAAAAAGAAAATTCATGGTGAAGAAAGGAATCAGGCGGTCGCGATCGAAGTAAAGAAGTTGATGGACGCATGTTTCATTTGGCAGTGTTATTAGCCTAACTAGGTGGCCAATGTAGTTCTAGTCAAGAAGGCGAATGGAACTTGGCGGATGTGCGTGGATTACACTGAAATTAACAAGGCATGCCCTAAGGATAGCTTTCCTTTGCCTAAAATTGACCGCCTGGTTCGCATACTCAAGTTTCCATCAAACCCCTTTGTGGGAAGAAAATCAAGAAAAAACAGCGTTTATGACCAAGCATGGGTTATATTGTTACAAAGTCATGCCATTCGGCCTGAAGAATGCTCCTGCCACATTTCAGAGACTTGTGAATACGGTCTTAAGAGATCAGATCAGCCGGAATATGGAGGATTATATTGATGATATGATTGTTAAATCAAAGAAGTCGACCGATCATCTAAGTGACCTCCGAGAAACATTTACCGAACTCAGGTGGTATACGATGATGTTAAATCCAAAGAAGTGTGTCTTTGGTGTTGAGTCTGGAAAATTTCTCCAATTTTTAATTAATCAACGCGACATTGAGGCTAACCGTAAGAAGATCCATGCGGTCTTAGACATGAAATCGCCCAGAACCATAAAAGAAGTTCAGAGACTGATCGGCTGCTTAGCTGCACTAGGACGATTTATGTCAAGATCAGGGGATAAGTGCCGCTATTTTTTCCAGTCCATCAAGAAAAAAGCAATGTTCGAGTGGACAGAGGAGGCCGAAGAAGCTTTCGTACAGCTGAAGAATCATTTGCATACACTTACCGACCCACCCCACTAATAACCCGCACCGACCCGCCCAATAACCACCCCTAGCCATAAGTAGTCCACTTCCCTTTGCAAAATGGGGCATGGACATCTTAGGGTCGTATACCCCTGCATCAAGGCAAAGGCGGTACATGTTAGTAGCAGTTGATTACTTCACAAAATGGGTGGAAACTGGATTGTGTGAGGAATCAAATGGAAAGATGTATCTGCCTTCATATGGAGGAATATAATCACACATTTAGGTGTGCCTCAATTAATGGTGTTCGATAATGGACCGCAATTCGAGACCGACCATCTCAGGGATTAGCTGAGTGACCGAGGCATAACAAATTGCTTTGCCTCGATCGGACGCCCAAAGGCCAATGGCCAAATTGAAGCATACAACAAATTGATCACCAATGGCATCAAGCGAAAGCTTGAGAAGGCAGGCGGCCAATGGGCTGATGAGTTGGTCAATGTGTTATGGTCCATTCGAGCAACAACAAAAAGTTCAATAGGGGAGACCCCATTCTTTCTGGTCTATGGTTTTAAGGCTGTGCTCCCAATTGAAATGTATAAGCCCACTCTACGAGTGATGTTATCTGATGAATCGGCCAATTGGGAGGCCATGAAGACCGCTCTAGACATCCTTCCAGAAGCGAGGGGCAATGCGGCGCTTAGACATGAAATATATCGTCTAAGGATGAAAAGGGCATATAATCGCAAAGTGTCAAAGCGAACTCTTAAGATTGGAGACTTGATCTTGAGAGAAGTGGAAGCGGTAGGCCGAGAGAAAGAGGATGGCAAGCTAACCCCTAACTTGGATGGGCCCTACCGAATTAAGGAAGAAGTGCGAGATGGTACCTACAGTCTTGAAGCCTTGGATGACCATCCTATTCCACGTACATGGAATACGGACAACCTTAAAAAATATTGTGTATAAAGTTTTTATACTTAGCCTTAAAAGTTGTATATACAACTAGGTCTAAATGGCAATGTAATTAATGCCATATAGCAAAAAAAAAATGTAATTTTGACGATATTAATGAAAAAGTCAAACATTGTTATTAAATTTTTGTCATTTATATTATGTACGTTTCCCTAATGATACACAGAAATGCTGCCTAAAAACGGAAACGAAGCTGCTTGCAACTTAGAAGCTCGGCCCTTAAAGGGGCATGTTTAAGAAGTCGGGTCAAATGCCTAACAAAGTTATTCCCCAGCAAAGTAACTCAGCCATAATGGTCAAAATGCTATTAACTCCATCCGCCCATATGAAAGATCGGATGAATAAAACATAAGGTAGCCTAGAAATTGCCTAAGGCATTTTTACCCTAAGGGAAAGGGCATACCTAGGCTCCCAGGCCCTATAAACACTTAGAAATAATCAGGTTGAGATAATACTTGAAATTTCATGGTGTAGGGTTTTATAGTGACCCACACTACGCGGAAAGAAACCCGCCAAGACCCGCCCCCATAATAAATGCAATTAACAAGCAAAGCATAATTAAACACAAGAAAGGATAAAAGATTATACCTTTGACGCGTGCTTCGCTCAACAATGAGCTCTTACTTGAACCCCGAAAATACAAGGTCTCCAACGGGATCGTACCCTAGAACCCGACCCGAGCGTCCTAAGTCTCGAAGGTTAGTCGAGACCCGGATAAATAAAACTATGAGTTTTACGAATCAAGGTTTACTCAAATCAAGAGTTGCCTTTTAATTCCACTCAAGGTTGTATCTTCCCAAATACCCAAGCCTTTGGTATTTATAGGGAAATGAACCCTTGATCTTCATTTCCCAACCAATGTGGGAGAATGAATAATTTTGATAATTAATTAAATTCCAAAATAAATTAATAATCAAATCAATCACAATGCAACAAGTGTCAAGGGGAGAGAGAGAGTTAGGTGAGGACCATGAACCTTGGGGGGACCATTGCCTTGCACCCCAAGGCATGCTCCAAGCCTTTGGTCCCCACTCCCTCAAACCGCCTCAAGCAATGGTTGTGCTGGCAGCTTGCTTTGCTGGCCAGCTAGCACAGCCAGCCTAGCCTGCCTAGCTGGCACGCATCACCCAGCCCAGCACTTGCGTGTTGCTAGCAAGCCACGCCTTATGCTAGGCGCTGGGTGCTGCTGCCTGGCTATCGCACACACACGCACATGCACACGCACAGCCAAGCTAGCTGTTGTGTAGTGCTGTTGCCTAGCTCTTCCTCGGACACACTCGCATGCTACGCACAGCCAGGCCATCATACGCATAGCCCAGCCAACGCACTCACGCACGCAAGGCCTAGCATGCGTGCTGCTAGCGAGCCACGCATGCTGGGCTTGGTGCTGCTAGCGATGGTGCCTACATACACACACGCACAAGGGTGTTGTGCTTCGTGCGTGGCCTGCGATGGTGCCTACGCACATGCACACGCACTGAGCGAGGCTAGTGCTGCTTGCTAGCTTGATGTGCTTGGTGCTGCCATGCGAAGGCACGCACGCCAACACATAGCTATGCAAATGCTCGGTGCTGCATTGCGAGGCTGCTGGGCGATGGTGCACACGCACACGCACACACGCATGTGCCTAGCACTGCGATGGTGCTGTGCGTGGTGCTAGGACTGCGATTGCGCCTAGGCATTCATGCCTTGCCTAGCCTACCATGGTGCGCCTAGCACACACATGGTGCGCCTAGGCTTGCGATGAGCTAGCCTAGCCTAGCTACGGCTATGCTCATACTTGTTGCTTGTGATTTTGCGACGCTCGGTCTCGACGCCCTAGGCTCGATATCCAACGTCTTTATTCGTAAAACTCTGTCGGCTCATTAAATCCTTCGGATTAATTCGTCATCTCGGATCGGTTGTTTGATTGGGTTCGACCCGAAGGGTTCAGTTAAGATTAAGCTGTAATATTAATTGTACCTTAATATTATTGATCGGAAGTGGCCTCCACCTAGGCATTCCGATCACTTGACCGTACTGAAGAATTAGCTCTGTAATAATTCTGAACCCTCTATCAGAATAATACACTTGTTGGAAGGACACCATTCCTTTCACATGGGTGCGTCCGAGAGATAGTATCAAAGGACGACTCAACAGGAGCCAACTAAAGGGACGCCTACTTAAAATTCATTCGGCATTTGCCTAGTCCAAGGGCAATCATTATTATGATTTGATTAACTTACTAGTCTACATACCCTTCAAGGTATAAAATCTATTAAGTTAATCAAACCTCTTTAAATATGGACTGGACAAAATGCCGAATAAAGGGGCATACCCCCGTAAAAAAAATCATTCATAAACAAAAGCAGACATGCAAGAAAAATTGCTAACAATGCTAAGTATGAATGAAGAAAGATAAAGAAAATGTGCATATATAAAAGCCGTTCAAATTGAAGACAATAAAAAGTATATTACAAAACGCTCAAACCGGCGGCAAAAGAATGAAATTGTTCGATAAAAAGAAATAAAAACAAAGTACTTAAAGCTTGAAATATAGCTGCAGAAGAAGAGGAGAGCTCCTCACTTGGCCAACTCATCGCCATTAGCCGGCTCGCCTTCTTTGGCTGGCTCGTCCTCCTTAGCCGGCTCTTCCTCCTCATCTTCACCATCATCACATCGAGCAAGGGAGGGGGTGGCGATGAATGGAGGGACAAGCTTGAAAGGAATGGTGTCCTTCCAACAAGTGTATTATTCCGATAGAGGGTTCAGAATTATTAGAAAGCTAATTCTTCAGTGAGGTCAAGTGATCGAAATGCCTAGGTGGAGGCCGCTTCCGATCGGTAATATTAATGTGTAATTAATATTACAGCTTAATCTTGACTAAACCCTTTGGGTCACACCCCTATCGAATAACCGATCCGAAATGACGAATCAATCCAAAGGATTAGATAAGTCATTGGAGTATTACGAACAAAGACGTCGGATATCGAGCTTGGAGCGTCGAGACCGAGCGTTGCAAGTCGAGTCGAGTTTGGAATTCGATGAGACGAGAAATCAAGTAAGCGACAAGTTTGGTCTAGGTCGTAGCTTAACATTAGCCTAGCCATGCAAGTGCTAGGCTAGCCTAAGCTACCATGCACATCGCCAAGCATGCTAGCATGGCTGGTGTTGCTGGCCAAAAGCATGCTAGCGTGCTAATGTGCTGGGCCACGCACCCATCCGCAAGCATTGCACGCACCTATCATGAGCATCGCAGCATGCTGGGCATCGCTCAACGCAGCACGTAGCATCGCAAGCCATGCGTGCGTGTATGGGGCTATGCCTGCTTGCTAGCCAAGCAAGGCCAGCCATCGCAGCATGTTGTGCGTGCGTGCCAGGGTTGACGCACCAAGCAGCAGTACGCTATGCGTGGTTGTGCTATGGGCTATGCGTGGTTGTGCTATGGGCTATGCGTGGTGGGCATCGCATAGCAGCAGTACCAGCACACGCACATAGCAGCGCCTAGGAGCATCAACCTACATGCGTGGCTTGTTAGCTGCACGCATGTGTGGGCGAGCTGGCTGGGCAGCCCAGCCTTGGTGCTAGGCGCCAGCTGGCAGCCAAGGCAGGATACCATCCAGCCATGTGGCATGGTCAGCCGGTCAAAGGCAGGGGACCAAAGGGGTTGGTGTTTGGCTTGGGGAGCAAGGTGAGTTGGTCCCCCCTTTGGTGGTCCTCACCTACTCTCTCCCTTCATGTGACACTTGGAGTTTGTTGATTGCCTTGCATTTTTATTTTGATTTTGATTAAAATTAAATAGAGGAAAATGCAAATCTCCCACATTGATGGGAGAAGGGAGATCAAGGCTCCTTTCCCTATAAATACCTAAGTTTTGGGTTTGGGAAAAATCACTTAAGTTGAACTCAATAAGGCATCTCCCTATAGGTGAAAAAACCTTTAAGTTCGTAATACTCTAGTCTTTTCTTGGTCTAGCCTCGACTAATGTTCGGGGTAGAGGTCGTTTGGGTCGGGTCTCGAGGGTGGACTCCGTCTGAGGCTCTCGCGCTTGCGGAGCTAAGGCTTTGAAGTCCGAGCTCTATAGGAGCGAAGCACACGTCCAGGGTAAGAATGTCATTTCCCTTTCTCATCCTTTTGTTGTTAATTATGTGATTGCATGTTTAGTTGCTTTAATTAGTGAGCAGGTCTTGGGCGGGTTTCTCTTTTGCGTAGCGTTGGACGCTACGAAACCCAACAGCGGTATCGGAGCCATGCTCATTTTAATTATTGTAACTAATAATTATTTGAGGTGATTTAAAATGGATTTAAATTCTGGTTTTGCTTTCTAATTCGATTAGAAGCTCGTTTTACTTAGTTTTAATCTCATATTTAATAATTTTGGCCAACCAACCCAGATTTCGACTTAAATATAGTGATTTTGGGGTGGAATCGATGCTCTAAATCGTTTTTGATCCTTTATAAGAGTTGTCCAGAAGCCAAAATCCACTCAGAAACATGTTATTCGAGGGATTTTTCGTTTTTGACGAAAAATTTTAAATCTTTAAACCTTGATTAATTATGGCATGTTAAAGGTAGATTAAATGTATGGTTGCATCACTAATCTACTGCAATTATAAACTTTATTAAGTGATTAGGGGATTTTTCTCCCACCAATCGGTATGCGCCACGTGGGCCAATCAGGTCTTGCCAAGTGTCCCCCAGTTGGACCTCTCAGGGCTTGCCACGTGGCACACGCTTATTCGTCCACCCTGGACCTATTATGTCATGACACGTGGCATACTCCATGCCAAATGGAGAAGCCGGCCACCTAGGCCCAACTTCCGAGGGAAGCCCAATCGGCCCAAGGTTAACCTAAACCTAGGATTGGCACGTTTCCCGAGGTTATAAATACCTCCCTTAATCCTCATTAAGGGGGATTTACACAGATTACACACATTAAACACTCTCACCTAGAGAGACCCAATCACTTTAATTTCCGCATTAATCACTCCTTAATCAAGTACGAACTTGACCGTCGGAGGCGGATCTCCAATCATCCGGAGCATCCGTTTGTTTTGCAGGTACAGGCGTCCGGTTCCAGTCTCGGAATTGTAACTCTCCCGCAAGACATCAGAAAACCCCGAAACATTTTTGGCGCCGTTTGTGGGGAGAGTACTTCTGAGATGGCATCCACGTTTGTACCGGCTCCTGAAGAGAGACGTCCCCTGGCCAACCCTCTAGTTCAGTCGGACCACGATACTGAGAATGAATTTGAAGTTGAAGCTCACACAGCTTCATACGGGACCCTAAGGGCCCGACGTACCCGTCATACCGAAAGGAGGGAACGAGAACATCTTCAAACTGGAAGTGAGCCAGCAGGCGCACCGCCTGTTCGGCAGCAGCCGACTGATGGGTCTGCTCCCATCACAAGGAACGAACTCATGACCTTCATGAGGGACTTCAAGGGAGAAATTCAAGAGTTGATCAACAAGAAGCCGCCTGCACTGGACAAGGAGCAGTCGGCTAAGAAACCCTCCACTTCACAGAAGAGGAAGCCAGTTCAAGGGCGAGAGGCGACCCCTCATCCTAAATCTAGGAAGTGGGAGCCGCCTGCCCTTGATTTCACAAAATACTGTTTTCCTACTCCAGGAAAGAGGAAACCAGTTCGTCATATTCAGGCGGACGGGTCGAGGAAAACATACACAGATGCTCGGCTACTGCTAGAGCAGAAGAAGAGTGACCGATTGTCAGAGTCGGGCTCTACTTCAAACTTCCAAGACAGTCTGCGCAATACCTCGATGAGGCATACTCAGTCGTATCATGAGAGTCAGTCAGGCGGCACCTCCCGTCAGTCCGGCTTTCATAGCGACCAGGCGGTACCAAACTTACCGTTTGTACCGCAACAACAGTATTTTTTGCAGCCACCTCCGTTTGGTGGGCATGCAGCAAAAAATGCCCAACCTATGGACTGACAGCTACGGTTTCTTAGACTTGGCGAACAGCCGTCGGCCTTCTCCAAGGAAATTACTGAAGCCGCTTAGCCGGCCAAAGTGAAAAATGTATTAGTAGGCGCCTTTGACGGCAGTACTAACCCAGAAGACCATCTGATGGCATTCACCAACCTGATGTACCTTCAAGGGTTGGATGATCCCACTTGGTGCAAGTGTTTCCCAGCGACTCTCAAAGGAATCGCACAACAATGGTTCGGCAACCTGCCGACTGGTTGTGTAAATAACTTCAGAACGCTTGCTTACTTATTCACCTCCAACTTCGCCATGAACATCCCTGCGAAGAAGACGACCCTTGATTGAGGAACGATTCAGCAGGGCGAGAAGGAGGGGCTTCGTTCTTACATCAGGCGGTTTAACCTGATGAGAATACAGATTCAAGGGTTACCGGATGAAGTAGCCTATACTGATTTTTTCAGAGGTCTCAAAGACGGGTCGACCTTCAAATTTGATTTGGTCCGAAAGAGGGTGGCGACTCTTCAAGAGGCCTTGATTCAAGCGGAAGCCTATATACAGGCGAGTGATCTTTGTAGTACGGTAAAACAGTCAGACGGGAAAAGGTCCGACAAAAGAGAAGGACGACAGAAACAATCGTCAAAAAAAGATGAGAAGAGAAAAGAGGTCTGGGCGGCTGATTCCTCTAAACAGACGGCCCAGAAGAAGAAAAAAGAATTCAAACCATACTCCCCAAAGTATGCGTTTAACAAGGATAGCCAATTTATCCTAAAGGAAATCAAGGGACGGATCTCAATTGAGAAGCCGGTCCCCATGAAGGGTTCTCCAAACAACCGGAACCAAGAAAAATTCTGTGATTATCATGAAGATGTAGGTCATCACACCAATGAATGCATCAGTCTCATGAGGTATCTGGACCGCCTGGCTGAGCAAGGTGATCTTGACACTTATGTCAAGAAATCTACGGGGAACACTTCCTCGAAAAAGCAGTCGGCCAAAACGAATCAACAGGCCGACAGCTCCGATATAGATGATGCAGTCGTCTACACCATTGCAGGCGGCTTCTCAAGAGGCGGCCCCACTATTAGGGGCAACAAAGACAATATCAGACGGCTAGATGTAAATTCCGTTCACCAAGAACGACCCTCCAAATATTCATTTCCTGAGATTGTCATCACTGAAGAAGATCTAGGAGGGGTAAGAGGGCCGCATGACGACCCTATCGTTATTGAATGTAAAGTGGCCAACCAGAGAGTTGGCCGAATCCTCATAGATACCGGAAGCTCCTCAGATCTCATCAGTAGCAAATGTCTGTCGAAACTAAAATATCAGACTGATTGCATACATCCGGCATCCCACCCTTTAGTAGGGTTTGGAGGAGGAGTCGTCCACCCAGTGGGACGAGTGGATTTACCCATCCGCCTGGGTGAAAAAGGGGAAGGACGACACATGGTAGTCTGGTTCCTGGTAGTAGAAGAACTCTCGGCCTACAACATGATTCTGGGACGACCAACCCTGAATAATTCCAAGGCTGTTATAATCCCATCTCTTATGT
Source organism: Chenopodium quinoa (assembly GCF_001683475.1). Lineage (NCBI taxonomy): Eukaryota > Viridiplantae > Streptophyta > Magnoliopsida > Caryophyllales > Amaranthaceae > Chenopodium > Chenopodium quinoa. The sequence goes on from NW_018744497.1 coordinate 36,693, forward strand.
TGCTCAAGTTTGAGAGGGATAATGGAACAGTCGGGTCCCTAAGGGGAGATCAGAGGATGGCCCGAGAGTGCTATCTCTCGGATGTCAAGCCCACTGTTATGGCCGCTGGGTCGAGTGGTGGAAAAATAGACCTTGACAATGTCAAGGAGAGTGCGCCTGTTCAAGAAGCAGGCGGCAAGAAGAGAAAGGCATCCCAGACGGGGGCCGCAAGAAAAGACAGAAAATAGCAATCATTGGCAGAGGAGCGGTCGGATGAATTCCGCCCTCAGCCGGCTGGTGAGCATACGGACCTGATCTTAGATGACTCGCGTCCTGACAGAAAAGTCAAAGTTGGGACGACTGCTCTAAGGGTCCTGGGTGACGACTTGCACAAACTATTGAAAGAATACAAGGACATCTTTGCATTCGAAGTCCATGAAATGCCAGGCATCAGTCCTGATCTGGCGGTACATAAACTGGCCGTGGATCCGAAAAAGAAGCCGGTAAGGCAGAAGAAGCGGAACCATGGCGAAGAAAGAAGTCAGGCGGCAGCCGCCAAAGTTAAAAAATTACTTGATGTAGGGTTAATCCGGCAATGTTACTTCCCAGACTGGGTTGCAAATGTGGTGCTTGTTAAAAAGCCAAATGGCACCTGGCGAATGTGTGTAGACTACACAGACTTAAACAAGGCGTGCCCCAAAGACAGTTACCCTCTGCCTAAAATTGATAACCTGGTCGACTCAACAGCCGGCCATGCTTTAATGAGCTTTATGGACGCCTACTCTGGTTTCCATCAAATTCCTTTATGGAAGAAAGATCAGGAGAAGACGGCCTTCGTCACTGATCAAGGGTTATACTGTTACACGGTCATGCCGTTTGGTCTTAAGAATGCCCCGGCCACTTTCCAGCGAATGATAAACACTGTGTTCTTTGATCAGATTGGGAGAAATGTTGAGGCATATATTGATGATATGATTGTCAAGTCTAAACTTCAGAAAGATCATCTGTCAGACCTCCGAGAAACTTTCGCCACACTCAGGTGGCACCATGTCATGCTCAATCCCAAGAAATGTGTCTTTGGAGTTGAGTCTGGGAAATTTCTCGGATTTCTTATCAATCAGAGAGGAATAGAGGCGAACCCTGAGAAGGTGCAGGTGGTCATCGACATGCAGTCGCCTCGTACCATCTGAGAGGTTCAGAAGTTAACAGGTTGTCTGGCGGCCTTAGGAAGATTTCTAAGCCGATCAGGCGACAAATGCCTATACTTTTTCCAGGCAATTAAGAAGAAGGCAAGGTTTGAATGGGGGCCAAATGCTGAGGCGACCTTCCAGAAATTGAAAGTTCACTTGCATTCCTTGCCGAGGCTGGTCAGCCCTTTACCCAAAGAAGTACTTTACATGTACCTGGCCGTCTCTGATCATGCGTTAAGCGCTGTTCTTCTTGCTGAAAGAGACGGCTGTCAGCTCCCGGTCTTCTTTGTCAGTCATGTACTGAAAAGGTATCCCTTAGTGGAGAAATTTGGTCTTGCACTCTTCATGGCTATTAAAAAATTGAAGCCCTACTTTTTGGCACATGCAGTCGTCATGTATACAGATCAACCTATCAAGCGGCCACTGACCACCATGGAGTCGTCAGGCCGAATGATCAAATGGGCCATAGAAATACAGAGCCTCGAAGTTACTTTCGAGCCTAGAAAAGCAGTGAAGGGGCAAGCCTTTGCTGACTTTATTGTTGAGATGACTCGTCCCCCTGATTCTCGAGATCTAGACCAAGTCTGGAAGGTATATGTGGATGGAAGCTCTACATCAAATGGTTGTGGAGCAGGCGTCATATGTAAGTCGCCAGAGGGAGACAGGTACGAGTATGCTCTACGCTTCAGTTTTCAGGCCTCAAACAATGAGGTAGAATATGAAGCTTTACTAGCCGGAATCCGCATGTGCAAGGCGGCAGGGGCACGAAAGATAGACGCCTGTTCCGATTCACAATTGATAGTGAGTCAGTATAATGGCGAATACGAAGCAACCCATCCGGCCATGATCAAGTATTTAAAGGCGGTACGACAGGCGGTCGGATCCCTTGAAGATTTTCGTCTGACTCAAGTGCCGAGATCAGAAAACAACGAGGCGGATGCACTTTCAAAATTAGCATCATTCGCCTCTTGTGATACTCCTCGAACTGTTTTTTGGGAAGTAATGGAGAAGAGAAGCATCGAGGAAGACCCTATTGGAATCCTACACAGAAGCTCAACCTGGATGGATCCAATCAGGGCATATCTGACAAACGGTACCCTGCCGAATGATCATCAACAGGCGGCAGCACTGAAAAAATGAGCAACCAGTTTTGAAATGATAAAGGGAGAACTTCACAAAAGGGGGTACCTTCAATCTTTCTTGAAGTGTGTTACTCCAGAAAAGGGGCGAGAGATACTAGACGATCTTCACTCTGGTTACTGTGCTTCCCATATAGGCGGTAGGACGCTTGCTCAACGGGCAAGGCGGTAGGGCTACTTTTGGCCTACTTTAGAAGCAGATGCAATGGAGATGGTGAAAAAATGTGACAAGTGCCAAAGGTTTGGCAAGCTAATTCACCGTCCGGCTACTGATCTCACTACCATTCATAGCCCACTACCATTTGCTAAGTGGGGCATGGATATTCTGGGTCCATATACGCCTGCTACAGGCGGAAGGAGGTACATACTTGTTGCAGTCGACTACTTCACTAAATGGGTAGAGGCGGAGGATATAAAGGGAATCAAGACGAAGGATGTAATTTCATTCATTTGGAAAAATGTCATCACTCGGTTCGGGGTTCCCATGTCTATGGTTTTTGATAATGGTCCTCAATTTGAGACGCCTGTTCTCAAAAGCTGGTTGGGTGACCAAGGAATTGCACACTACTTTGCATCTGTCGGCCGTCCACAAGCAAACGGCCAGGTAGAAGCCTTTAATAAAATCATCTCAGACGGTCTCAAGAAAAAGATTGAACGAGCAGGCGGCCTATGGGCGGATGAATTACCACATGTTCTCTGGGCCATTAGGACGACTGAAAAAGGGGCGACTGGAGAAACTCCATTCCTCTTAACTTATGGTGCGGAAGCTGTTCTTCCAATAGAACACTACGAGCCGACTCTTCGAGTAATGCTATATGACGAAGAGGCAAACTGGGAAGCCATGCGCCTGACATTAGACTCACTCCCTGAAAGGAGGGGCAATGTTGTCTTGCGCCATGAAATTTACCGCCTGAGAATGACTAGATCATACAACAAAAAAGTACACAGGCGTCCACTCAAAGTGGGGGAATTTGTACTTAGAAAAATGGAAGCAGTGGTAGGGCTAATGAGTCTGGCAAACTAACACCCAACTAGGAAGGACCCTACCGAATCTGTGAAGAGGTCAGGGACGGTACCTACCGTCTGGAAACACCAGACGGCCAACCGTTGCCTCGAACTTGGAATGTAGATAATCTTAAGAAATATTTCTTTTGAATGATGTAAATAGTCAAGGGCTACTTAATAAAAGTTTTTTGTTTCATTCAATTTTTTACTAAGAGGGGCACGCCTACTAACAAACAGTCGGCTACTCTCCATATTTAGTTTTCATTTTTACCTAAGAGGGGCATGCCTACTGACAAACAGTCGGCTACTCTCCATGTTTAATTTTTATTCTTACTTAAGAGGGGCACGCCGCTTGTTTCACTCAACCGGCTACTCTCCCATAATACAGTTCACCAAGAACTATCAAAGGCTCATGGCTAAAATAATCAGACCAGGCGTCAAGCCAACTGATCAAAATATAAAAATTCAATTCGACCTGTCCCAACGTTATAGCTGGCGTCCGACGGCATCCATCCGGATGAAATTCGTCACAGAGAGCAGCTCCCTTTTGGGTGGAACATTGTTCTATAAAATCATTATACGGCACCTATACGACTGTCTAAACAAGACAACCACGTAGCTGTTTCCCGGACAAGGATACCTCTCACTTAACTGACTAATCAGGTCAAACAAGTGTTCGCAGTAACCATCCGTGTCAACCAACCGACTGGACTACTTGGGATAAGAACAGTCGGTATCTTATGAGTTGATAGCCAACAAACATTGGCGAATAAAGGGGAGCAACCGGTACCCACCGCTTGAAACCTCTACTACTCAGTCACTCGGCAACTAGGTAACAATCATGTTTACTTGGTCACTCCTTAAAAATTTAGTATGAAACTAAAAAGGTGTTCATACAGCACCTGTTCACACTAGATTAAATGTGGCGGGGAACAGTCGGCCTAGATTGCGTAAAGTCTCTAGCCTAAAAACATGACAGGTAGGAAACCGCTTTCCTACTTGGTTAATTTTACAAATGACAGGACCGCCTGCCTAAAGGGGATCCAGTCTTCAAAATGGGTCGAATACCGATTGGATAAATGGCCAACTGATCGCCTAGCCTGGAAACAGACAACCAGTCGTCCAGGGGCATAGGCGGCGTGACTAACTATCCGTACCTGTCTGCAACTATCGGCCATTTAAAACAGTCGGTATAGTGTGCAATTGGATATCAGAATATTCAATACTTAAACAAATTTGAAGCAAAACAAAAAAAATTCATTAAAAGGAAGCCGGTCATTAAAGACCGGCCAAATATTCAGAGCCCCGGCCCCCTGGCCGGGTAAATACAAACAAACGGCACGCAGGCCGTGGAAAGAAGACATAAAGCTTAAGAAGGGGGCAAATCTTCAATATTAGCAGCTGCCGCCTGGTCAGCATTCTTTTTGCTGGACTCGGCTTCAGCTGCATCCTTCTTCGATGCCTTACCCCCAAGCGGCACAAGCGCCACTACCGGCTGCTCCTCCTCCTCCAACGCCTCTTCCTCAGCAGCCGCTAGGATCTCTTGATTATATCTATCAGAACACTGGCGGTACGTTTTTTCCCAGGAGGCAAAGTCGGCATTGGGGAAGAGGCGGCCCCAAGTCATGCGCTGGATTTGAGCAGAGTCTTCCATCATCTCCCGGACCAGCTCTTTCTTTTTTTGCTCGGCCTTTTCCGAGAGCTCCTGAGTAAGACTCTTCTCCTGGGTCACCAGGCGTTTCTAACAGCCGCCAAGGATTTCTCCAAGGTGTCGTATGAGGACATCTTTTGGCGAAGAGGTCTCAGCTCGGCCTTGAGATTGTTGATGGTCGCCTCCAGCTCGCTATTCCTCTTCTGGGCCGCCTCTAGCTGAGCCCGGATAGCGGCGGTAGCCTGCGCCTGATAATAAAGAATATCTATTGTCAGAACCTCATTTTGGGCAATTTGAAACATTGCCTTATCACAGTCAGAGGCGGTCATAGCTTTTGCAGCCTTTACCTCTTTGTTCTTCCTGTCAAGCGGCTTACGGAGGCTGTTTACTCGGAGCAGGGCCTAAGTAAAAAGGGGAACAGGCGTCAGTTTCAAAAAAAAAAAAAAAAAGAGGCGTCCTGGAATTCAAATACTCAAAAATATGTTAAGTATACCTCAGCAAGGACTCCTGCAATCCCGTCTAGGTCAAGGGTGTCGACACCCCTGACCGCCTCCCTTTAAGCTGGAGGAACGGCCTTGATCATAGACTTGGCCACCTCGACCAAGTCAGGCTCCTAAGGGCCGGCTGCATTAAGCATAGACAAACGGATTAGACCTAGTAAAGAAGGGAGCAAGTCTAAAATTTACAAGGACAACTTCATACTTCTAGGCGGCCCAATTGGAGTTTTGGAAGGAGTGGCCGGCTGTTTCTCAGTCGCCGCATGTTTCCTGGCAGAACCAGGAGAGCTCGCAACAGTCGTCCTCCGGGCCTTGGAGTCCGACTGTTGGGAAGAAGAAGCTCTTGGAGCGCCCGTCTAAAAAAGAAGAAAAGAGTCAGTATATGCATAAACACAACTCCAAAAAGAGAGTGAAAGGTTCGAAGCCCACCAAGGGTGCCCCCTTGTTGGGGAGTCGGTTGAAGACTGTTGCATGATGGAGGCCCGCAACATGGCCGCCGCAGTCTTGGAGGCGGTAATTTTGCTCATGGCGTCCGCTGCAAAAACAAATAGCAAAGTTAATAAAAGTCATAACAGAAATGCATGGAACAACAGAGTATTCGACAGGCCGGCTACCTCTTGAGCACAGAGTGCTGAGGCCACAGGCGGCCAAAAAGTACTCGTCGTAGAGCCATTTGAAGCTCGGGACGCAGTGCAGGGGTACTTGCTCTCGTACCCCTGAAGTAGAGTTCACCTTCGACTCTACTTTGAAGAGTCCTTTATCTAGGATCTCTTTCTTAGCCTTGGGGGGAACAGGCGGCATGCTGCGGCCGCCTGCAAGAAGGGGCGGATTCCTGTTCCACCTGTTGAAGCGCTTGTTCAGCTCTGTGTCTGAACTCTCAATGATAAGGAAGGTGCTCCGCCAGTCCTTCCATTTGTTTGCTTTACCTCTTGTCATGAGGTAGCCCCTGTGGCTCGTCAATTGATACCAGCCGGTACCGCCTGCCTTAGGGGTCCGGCTGAGGTAGTTCATGTGGGCGAAAGCCTCGAAGTTCGGCTCCACCCCGTGCAGTTCGCACCCGGCCACATAGCCGAGTACGTTGACCCAGGAATTCAGGGCTAACTGCCATAACCCCAACTCATACCCATCCAAGATCCGCTGAACAGCCGGATGTAGTGGGAAGCGCAGCCCAGCCTTGATGGCCGCCTCGTAGCAGCCAAAGCAGGCGCCATCATAACTAGTACCAGCCGGCTAGACGACTGTGTCTTCTGGATCCGGCACGAACACTAAAAAGCCGGGGCCCATTGTGTGGTTTGCGATAAAGCTCCCCACTTTTTCTTGCATGGCCGTGATCCGGCCCCGAGGTACCGTGCAGTAGTAGGGGTATTTTGCTCTCGGTGTGAGGCGGATGGCTCCGCCCAATTGTCCCCCTTCTCAACTTCGTGAGAAAGCCTCGCCTCTTGTAGGTGACTGTTTTTCTCTTCTGTGTCCAGAGAAGCATGGCCAGAAGAGCTAAACTCGGATTCGTCCTCTGACGAGTCCGAAGAGGACGACTCCTCCCCTCTCCCAGAGGGGCCCGCCTCCTCTCCTTTAAAAGGAGCAGGAGAGAATGTAGAATTGTCAACTGTAAAATGGGAAGGGGTCACTTTGACTCCTCCCTCAGAACTGCCAGCTTTCAAGCCGCTTTGTTTCACTTCCACATCTGGCGCCTGGTCAGATGTTTCACTAATCGGCACCCGGTGGGAGGAGCCGTCTGAGTTCGAGATCCTAGCCGTCTTTTTTGTTCTGGCCATCATGTTCTGCATAGACACAAACAAAGTCGGACTTTGTATAAAGGGAAAAGATGGGTCCAGAAAAGGGCAGGCGGCACTCCTAGTCCTAGATTCAGCCGTCCCCGGTGACCGGCTGCTCGCTAACCTAGGTCGTGTCGTGTGCTTCTGTGGTGCCATTTCAAAAAAATAATAAAGTAAAGAGAAAATTAAGAGTAAGAGAACTGACGGTTACCTGAACGAGTGACGATTGATGAAGTTCTGAAAATCCTTTGCAGTCGGCTTGTCAGAGCAGGCGGTAGGCAGAAAGGGTCCAAAATGTCAAAGCAAGTTCAGGGGTCCGAATGTTCTCTCACAAAGTTTTCAAGTGTGAAAATGACCGAAGGCAACACTCCCTTATATAGGCGAAGTGAGAAGGCGAAGGGTTACTTCCGGAATTCAAAATTTGGGCGGGAGAATCTCCCGGCCTTTCGCCGAGTGACACCTGTAGCAGGCCGTCGCCTGTTACAGGGCGATACCTGTCACAGGTAACACGTGACTAGTCACGTGCCACCTATGAGGGGCAAATGATTAGGGGATTTTTCTCCCACCAATCGGTATGCGCCACGTGGGCCAATCAGGTCTTGCCAAGTGTCCCCCAGTTGGACCTCTCAGGGCTTGCCACGTGGCACACGCTTATTCGTCCACCCTGAACCTATGATGTCATGACACGTGGCATACTCCATGCCAAATGGAGAAGTCGGCCACCTAGGCCCAACTTCCGAGGGAAACCCAATCGGCCCAAGGTTAACCTAAACCTAGGATTGGCACGTTTCCCGAGGTTATAAATACCTCCCTTAATCCTCATTAAGGGGGATTTACACAGATTACACACATTAAACACTCTCACCTAGAGAGACCCAATCACTTTAATTTCCGCATTAATCACTCCTTAATCAAGTACTAACTTGACCGTCGGAGGCGGATCTCCAATCATCCGGAGCATCCGTTTGTTTTGCAGGTACAGGCGTCCGGTTCCAGTCTTGGAATTGTAACTCTCCCGCAGGACATCAGAAAACCCCAAAACATTAAGCATGTTTATGAAGTCATAATTGGTGCTTAATTTGGTGAGTTCATTTTTCACATAAACTTGAAATTTTCACATTTTTGCAAATAAATTGCTTCAAGTGTGAATGTTTATGGTGAACTTGTAAATTTGAAGTCCCTAATATGTTAAAGATCCAATCTTTAATTGTTTATTTGGTTGGAACTTTGATTGCTAAATTCCATGTTGAACTAATTCTTGGATTTAATCATTTTTGAGTTGATTAAAGTCCTAAAAGTTCAAAACTTGTGATTGAAATTTAATTAATCTTTATATTGGAAGATGTAATTTTTCAATTATAAACAAGTTAGTGTTGGAAATTTTTCATTGGATGAATGGGTTTATTTTTCCAACCTCTTTGATTTTGTCAAATCTCTTTATTAATTTATGTATGGTTAAGTTAATTATGAGTATAGCCCTTCAATTTTGTAGCATCAAGATAGACCTAAATTGATTTAAAGAATGGTTCTTGAATAATTTAGGCTTGTGCACTATTGAAATTGAATTTAATTAAGTTGGACTTGTTTTATTTTCATTGTGCTCTAAATTGGTTCTAAAATAAATTTAGAATTAATTTTTATCACACATAAATTGGAAAATAAAATCCCGAGGCAAGTGCACGTAAATCGAGGCAAAATCGCCTAAGACACGCCCTTAGGCTAGCCGGGCTGCTCTAGCAGCCCACATGTGGCTGCTAAGGTGTGTGATGGGTTGCCTTGCCTCGTAGATGCGCTAGTGTATGGTGTGTGTGAGAGTGTGATGCACACTTGGTGCTATGGGTTGTGCGTCAATGATGCATGTGCTGTGTGACGGTACCCGCAAATGCTGCTGGGCAGCATGGCATGCGAGCCACAGCAAGCCCAACACACGTTACTAGCACCAGCATTTACGCAAGCATGCGTAGCTTACTGCGATGCGTGTGGTGCCAGCAAGCGTGGTGTGCTCTGCTAGGCAGGCATGCCAGCATGCACAGCCACGACACCTAGGGGCAGTAAGGCAGCCATGGTGGGCAGCCAAGCACCTTAGGCAAGCAAGCCACGGCCTGAGTGCCTAGCAAGCTTAGCCCCGTGGCTTTGATGCTAGGCACTTGGGGCATGTTGTGGGCTATTATTTTGCGTAATTGGGGTCGTTTTAATTATTTTATTTAATTATTTTAATGTGTCTAGGCCTCTGTTCTTCCGGCACTTGGGTTTACCAATTTAATTAATTGGATTAATTAAGTTGGATGCGGAATTTAGTGGGAGATTCGTTAATTACTTGAACTAATTGTGTTTTTAATCACTTAAAATGGTTAACAACTTTGATTAGTTTTAATTAGGCGTGTTAATTGGATTAACCACCTAAGTTAGTTACTAGTTTGCGCGTGTTATGCATTATTACTCATGTTACATTGTAAAAGGCATGGGTCATTCACATATAGTGAATGGATGAATGGAATGTATATTGTTTCATAGGTTTTGTGAAAATGGAAACTAGTGGGGCCTGACTAGGATAGTAAATACGGAATGCGATCCGTTATGTATTTTTGTAACTTTGAATACAGTCTGCGTACCGTTGCGAATTTTTGTACCTTAATATTTAGATTATTCCTAGTCGTAGTAGCTAGTAGTTGCATAGTTGGCGGTAATATCTCGAAGACGACGTTTCTAAGAAGACAAGCCAAGAAGTTGCATCGAAGACCCTTGTATATTTGAAGACTCAAGGGGTCATGCTAGTTGCCAAATGCATCATTTACTTATGTTTTATATATAATTGTGTTTATATATGATTGAATTATATGATAAATGCATGTTTAGGATTTCAAATATTGCGGTGATTAATTTAGCTCACTTAAATCAACCAACATAGAAACCCTAGGTCCCTATAATATTGAGCCAAATTTGCCATTCCAAGAATGACACTTAACGAACTAATGCGCGTGGTAATGGGCTACGCCAAAGCGAGGCATCACCGCTTCCTTAGGAATGTAAGGTATACTAGGTATACAAGTCATCTTGCTTAAGCTCAACGATATCAATAAGGAGTCCTTAGATGTCATGGCAATGCAGATAAAATGTCAAGGAAGCATTAAATGCAACATTTTATCAAACCAAGAGTAGCTTAGAGCTATTAGCAATTGGATTGCTTACTTGAAAAATTTTAGTGTTAAGACAAGCCAAAGCATGCTTAACCACTTTCTGATTTGGGATCTTGGAATCGTTTTATTCTCGCCTAAAATGGACAAATTTTTAATGTGTGGATAAGACGCGTAATAAGATTGAAAGTTTGCATGTATGCTTTGAATTTCAAACTTATTATGTTATGATCTTGATAAATGGTTATACTTTGAACTTATATTTGTAGAATTCTAAATCAAATTATATTGTTTTCAATGATTGGTAAAGAAATATTTTGAGAATGGTTCTCAAAGAATGGAAAGGCATTTCTAAAATACAACCTCTCATAATTGACTTTTATGACTTAAAGTCCGAAAGGACGGTTGGATATCATGTATTCAAAATACAGGGTAGTTTTGATAAACATGAAATATTGAGTTGAAAAACTTAAATTGTCAATAGTTGACAACCAACATATCTTTTCGCTTCATACACAAATGAGTAGAATTGATGTAGCAATTCAAGTACGAATTGAAGGAAAAAATGGAACTTTGTTTCACGGCTCATTAGATGCTTAGTTATGCCTAACAAAGTGTAAAAGTCAAGGCACTTAAAGAAATGGTTCTTAAAGTTATGAGACGGTATATGATAAGAAATATAGGAAACAAGGAACAAAGGAAGGGAATAAGATTCCTTTTCTACCCATGAGTTCATGTTAGTGTGGTTAACTTAGCAATTTGTTATCTTCACAAGTATTGGAACTTCTTGAGTGTTCCAATTTGAAAGTGACCTTAAACCATTGAAGACAAGCTAAGTTATTGACCTACAAGTTTAGAATGAAGCAAGTAGTGCTACATCAGTTGTAAGGTCATTTGTTTTGTTTAAAGTCCTTTTAAGCTAAGGTTGGAACAAATAATGGTTATTGTGTTCCATAATCAGCAAACGATCCGTTTACACACGGAAAGACTCACATTCAAAGTAAAAGAGAAATAGTTGCAGGTTTTATTTGAATGGCATGGTTGTCTAAGCCATGAGTCAAGAATGCTAGATTATAAAAAAAAAACATTTCCCTAACATGAAAACACACAAGGTTCAAGTCATGGATATGATTTGTGTTCCAAACATCTTTAGCAATGTAACATCGATAAGAACATACTCAAGGCTCTATTAGATAGACTCTTGATAGTTGATCGATTCGGAATCGTTCTAAGACAAGCAAGTCTTACTTGTTGGTATCGACAAAGAAAGGAGCTATTGTTCTTGGCATAATCAGTTAACTCAAAAAGCTAAAGAGGATTCCATTACATCAACGTCTTACAAGAATCTGAAAGAATGTGGCTACATTCATCAAATGTGAACAAACTGGAACTTGAGTAGCTCAAATGTTTAGTGCAGTATAGAATCTGTTTCGGGGTTTTTTGATGTCCTTCGGGAGAGTTATTATTCCAAGACTGACCTCTGGACGCCTGTACCTGCAAAACAACGGAGACTCCGATGGATGGGAGCTCCGCCTCCGACGATCAAGTTAGAACGTGTATGAGGAGTAAAGTGCGGAAAGTAAAGGGTCTCTCTCGGATTCCAAGAGAGGATCTGCAATGTATAATTACTCATTTCGGGGTGTCAGGTGTCTGACTTTCTCTGATAGAGAGTTAGTGTGTATTGAATACTTCTGAATAGATGTTCCTAGGAGGGAAATATCTCCCTTTTATAGGGTGTTGGAAAACGTGCCCAATACTAGGTTTTAGTAAACCTAGGGTTGATTGGGCTTTGCCTGGAACTTTGGGCCGTAGGAGGCCACTTGCTCAGTTGGCAATTCCGCCTGCCACGCGTCATGACTTGAGAGGTCCACCTTGGACCTCTCACGAGGTGACACGTGGCGGACTCTTATTGGTCCATGTGGATGACACGTGGCAGGATATCATTGGTCTACGTGGCGGGGAAAAATCCCTTAATCATTTGCCCCTCACTAGGGTGACGTGGCATGCCACGTGGCGCCTGTGACAAGTGTCACGCCATGATTGGAGAACGGTTTTTACCTTTTTTTTGTGACCCTTAGAATTCCCCCTTCTATAAATAGGGGGTGTCCAAATCATTTGGACATTCTAAAAACTCTTAGACAGGACTTTGGACGACTGCTCTAACTCTTTGGACTACTGCCGCTTGTTTTTACAGACCGTCTGTTCCTAGACCGCCTGCTTCTTCAGCTGTTAAATTTTTCAAGGGTTCCAAGACTTCTCTACTTCTAAGGTAACCGCCTGTTTCGGTTTTCACTTTCTCTTTGTTTTTTCTGTTTTCAAAAATGGTAGCCCAAAAGCACCCGGCACGGCCTAGGTTAGTGATCAGCCAGTTAGTGGGGACGGCTGAATCTAGAACTAGGAGTGCCGCCTGCCCCATGCTAGACCATCCTTTGCAAACTGCCCAGAGTCCGACTGCCTATGTGTCTGTGCAGGACACCATGGCCAGAACAAAGAGAACGACCAGGATAACAAATTCAGACGGCTCCTCATTCTACGTGCCCATAAGCGAGATCTCGGACGTGCCGCCTGGCGTCCCTTGTACCCCAAGTGATTCTATTTTGGCGGAATCAGGGGAAGAGGTTCAAAATGAACCTCTCGTCATTAATCTTTCCGGCCAGGCGGCTGCTTTGCCTGAGAGCTTGAGTGACGACTCCGAGCCGAGCACCTCCAGTCGACACTCTGACGACTCAGAGGAGAAGCACTCTCGGCTACATACAGTGAGAGAGAGCCATGAGGTGGAGAAAGGGGAGAGATGGGCAGAGCCGGCTGCCACCCAAAGGGAGATGTACACTCCCTATTTCTGCCATGTTCCCAAAGGTAGGTGCAAGGCCATGTTTGAAAAAATAGGGAGCTTTAGGGCTGACCATGTGATGGGACATGGTTTCATTTTAACTGTGCAGAATGCCGAGGATAAGGTAGTCTGGCCAGAGTCGTTCAGCTATAGGGACGAGTGTTTTGGCTGCTATGAGGCAGCCATTAAAGCTGGTTTAAGATTTCCTCTACATCCGGCTGTAGAGAGGATTTTGGATGGGTACCAACTGGGTCTCTGGAAACTGGCCCCAAACTCTTGGTTCAACATCTTGGGCTATGTTCACGGCTGCGAAATGTATGGGGTATAGCCAAGATTTGAAGCTTTTGCTCACATGAATTACCTCAGTCGGACCCCCAAAACAAGCGGTACCGGCTGGTATCAGCTGTCTAGCCATAAAGGCTACATGATGACCATGAGAAAGGAGAACAAGTGGAAGTATTGGAGGAACACCTTCTACATAGTCTCCCACCCTGATAAGGTCAAGATTAGAAAATATAACAGGTGGAACAGGGATCCACCTTACCTAACAGGCGGCTCTAATCTGCCGCCTATTCCACAGCAAGCAAGGGAAGAGATCCTAGATAGAGGGCTCATCAAAGTGTACATACAGGCGAACCCCGTGACTGGGGTGAGGGAGTTTGTCCCTCAAAATTACATCCCAAAGTATAAATGGTTATACAATGGGAAGTACCTGGCCGCCTGCGGCCTCAGCGAGGAGATGCCGAGAAGTAGAGGACCGCCTGTTTAGCGTGTCTTGATAGACTTGACTAATTTTGTGTCCAACCATTTGATTCATCTTTTGCATATAAAGCTATGGACAAGATCTCGGCCTTCAAAAAAGTAGCCGCCCAACTCCGCGCAGCCATTCTTGGCAAGCGGTCCACAGAGGAGTCGCCTGCCAAACAGGCGCCTTGGGTGAGCTACTTCCCCTTAACACAGTTTACTTTCTTTTTAATTATAATATGCTGGTCCTGTTTTTGATTCATAGTCTTGTTGCAGAGCGACATTGTCAGACCGTTCTCCTCAACTCAGCCGGACCCCAAACGTCAAAAATAGACAGTTGGGGAAGTGCCGACTCCTAGCGGTGCCAGAAGACAGACGGCCGCGAGGCAAGGTAGGACTCCTCAAAGTGGGGCGAGGACTCCAACCACCTCTTGGAATAGCCGGCCCCCAAGGGAAAAGGAGGCGGCCACAAGTATAACTCACTTAAATCTTCGAAGTTTGATCAAACTACCGACTCCTCTGATTTCAGGCGGCTGGCTTTCTGTTTTTATGCCACGCACTAATCAGTTTTCTTTGCAGACGCCCCTTGATCGGGGGACAATAGGTCGTTAGTCTACTATCCTAGATCAATTTTACAATTTATATTCCTAACCTAACTCTATCAAGTTCACACTAGATACTGGCAAGCTAGAGTCAAACCATAAGGACTGAGTGTATTAATTTGAGGTAATTAAACTAGTAGGAAGGTTGTGAGATAGAGAGAGAAATAACTAAAACACTACTTAAAGAAATTAACAAGATACTAGGGAAAGGGGAATCCAATTACATTAATGAATTCAATAACAAGTTGCAATTAGATGATCATAATCTCAATTAGGAACGATTAACACACTCAACTCACTCCCGCACAATTAAGCATGCTAATTATCCTACTAAGCTAATTCACTCCCGCGCAACTAGCCTAGAAAAGGTATGGAAGAATCTAGACACTTAATCAACTCACTTCCGCACAATTGATTGAAAGCACAATGAAGACCCTAGAATCAATTAGCTAAAAAGATTCTAGTCAATGTAAGCATCATCCAAACACAATAATCAAGAATCAATTGCATACTAATCACAACCAATCACTCAATCCATCAACCTAACCTTCATCCATTTCCCTAGAACAAAAACTAAGCAAACGTAATGATGATGAATATGGAAAACAAGATAAAACTAGAATTAGAGCAAGAATCAAACAACCAAACTAATTAACTACTCTAATCAACAATGAATTAAACCAAAACAAGAATTAAACAAAGCAATAAAGGTGAGAGAAAGTTAGAAAAGCTCATTGAATAGATGAGAAGAGAATCCACAAAGTTGCTTCTTCAACCTCCCAAATCTCCATTGAAATCCAAGCTTTCTCTCTCTAAAACTACTCCTAAACTAGAGAGAGAAACTCCTAATCTAAACTTAATCCTATTTAGAGGAGAGAGGAAATGTCCAGAACTCCCTTAAGGAAATCTAAGAAGTCCTCTATTTATATTACAAGAAGAGAAAGAAAGATATCCGGAAATTAAGCTCGAATAAGACCCAGAAATACGTGCCCGCAGTAGCCGGAGCCGCGCCCGTGGCAAGGCTTCTCCAAGGCATCTCCAGAAAGTTGCAACGCCTGGGAAGAACAGAGGGTCGCGCCCGCGGCAAAAATAGCCGCGCCCCCGGAGCGTGGCAGCGTCTTGCAGATTCAAACGGCTATAACTTCTGTTCTAGGAATCTCCTTGGGGTTTAAAACCTACCCTTGGAAAGCTCTTCAAGTCTAGTTTCCAACGAAATTTGAATTGTTTCAATAAAACAAGTAGATCAAATGTTATGGCTGAAAGAGTGAACAAGACTCGGTTTAAGGCCATCTACGAGCTTCAAGCTTTCTTGTCTCAAGCTTCTTAGCTTCTTTCTTAGCTTCAAGCTTCTTCTATTGAACTTTCTTGCCTTTTCTTGGGTCATAAGCATCGAAGAAAGCGTCAAGCACCTACACAAATAGAACAAGAGAGAAAAGAGTGAAAGAACACATAGAAAAACATGCAAATCAAGCTAGAAACCGAGCAAAAAGCATATTATTCACAACTAAGGCCTAAAACCATAAACTAAGACAAAGATAACTACAACAAGACTAAAAGGAATAGAAATAACACAGAAACAGCGAAATAAACCTAAAACTAAGGGAGAAAAATGCCCTAATATGTGTAATAAATGACACTTATCACCCCTCAAGAGCCGGACCTAGTCCAGATGGCCAAGGCCATGCTGAAAGCCATACCTGCTGAGGACAGGGACTCTGTTAAGGGAGTCGGCACCCTTAACCTTGAAGCCATCCTGGCTTTTCTTGCCGAGGTAAACTTAGTAGAAAGTTCTCTATTTTAATCTAAACGTTTGTCTGGTCGCCTGAAACTGACGACTATTTTTTGGCCGGCTGCAGTCTATGCTGCGAGTGTATGGTCTCCGCAAGCCCATCATCGAGAAGAACAAAGAGGTAAAAGCTACGAAGGCCATGGCAGCCTCTGATTCTGATAAAGCTATGTTCCAGATAGCTCAAAACGAGATTTTGACAACTGACATACTGTATTACCAGGGCGAACGCCACTTTGCAGGTGAAGCATGACTTAGAGGCGGCCAAGAAAAAGATCTTGGAGCTGAGAAGTCCGTAAAGGACCTCAAAGCTGAGCTCGGTCCTCTAAAGGAGGAAAACAAGGAGGCCGAGGGACTCCGCGCCCGGGTGAACAAGCTCAAGGGCCGCCTGCAGAATCAAGAGGCTGACCTCACCCAGAAACTTAACAAAAAAGCTGATGAAGAGAAGATGGCCATTGTTCAGGACATGATGGAGGATACAAACGCCATCATGAAGATGAATTGGGCGGCCCTCTTCCCAGATACCAGCTATGAAAAATGGGGGAGCCAATTCATCGTCTATACTGATCAATTCAACAAGAAGATCATGGGACAGGCAGACGGCGATGAGGTGGTGGATGAGGAGGCGTCCGACTCTACTTCCAGGGAGTCGGACCAGGAAGAGGATGAGAAGCAGAAGGCGGAGGGTGATGAGGATCCGCCGCAGGAGGAGGCAGATGCTGCTAAAGAACAGGCGCCGGAAAATGCCCAAAATCAAGCGGCTGCCAACACTGAAGGTCCTCCTCCAGCTGCTTAAATTCAATTTTTATGTCAACTTTCTTCGGCCTGCGTGCCGTTTGTTTTGTATCTTTACCCGAAAAAGGGGTCGGGGTTTATATACAATTTTTTAATTTCAACATTTCCAATCGGTCATCTGGCCAACTATTTATATAATCATTCGGCTATTTTTGCTATTTTTCTTCAAATTTTGAAGTTTGTGAATTTTTGCTTTTCATGAATTTTGCTAAGTGTATGTAGCTTGCTTCTTGCTTTCATGAATGCATTATATACCAACTGTTCTTGCTCCTGGGCGACTGGCGCCTGGTTTTCAAAGGTGAGTTGATTGTCCTAGAATTTTTTATACTTTGTTAGTATTACTAATTCTAGGTCAATCAATCACTATGGTTATTGCCCCAAACCAAGCGGACAGTCGTCCATCACCCAAGCGAACACCTAGCATATCTCGGCTCTCGGCCTCAATAAAGTTCTTAACGAACCTTGGCTTTGTACTTAATTTATTTTATTGATTACAAGTAGTCCGTCTGTTTGGTGCTTGTATATAACAGGCGCTAATCTGGACGTTTTTAATCAAGGTAGCTTCATGGTGCTAGCAAAAATAGGAACAATGGCCGAAGGCCGTCTGTTTGCCAAAAAAAACAGGCGGTTCCGTTCATACCTTTTAGATTCCAGATATAGATTTGAGTGACTATGAACTTTTTAGGTTGATCAATCTTTGTCACCTGTACTTGAGTAATAAAAAGGAATAGTCGGTTGTGGCCATCTGTTGTGTTGCAACTTAGAGGAATAGGGGCCGAAAGTCGTCTATTTGCCAAAAATCAGGCGGCTTGGTTTGCACCCTTTAGGTTCCATTTTAAGTTTTCCAGAGTGACCATGAGTTAACCCTTGTAGTTAATCAATCTGCCATTTTGATTTGAGTGAGTAGTAGAAACATGCAGCTTTGGCTGCATGGTTCTTCATTTGAACTGCAATGTACTAAGTTTGGTACTTAGTTTATTTTATTGGATGTTGGCTGGCCGTCTGTTATGGTGGCTGCATAGAAGCAGGCGTTAAACAATATGTCCAACTGAAGTAGATACGCCTGTTGGGTTACAGGCGGTAGCTTTAGTATAGTTAATCTAGTAAGAATAGTGGTCGAGTACCCCAGATTGCCAAAAATACAGGCGGCTTTCTCATACCTTTTAGGTTCCGTACTAGGTTGGTTGAGTGACTATGAATTAACCTTGGGGTTAATCAGTCTCCGTCACTTTTGTTTGAGTAGTAGAAGAATCAGGAAGCTTAGGCCATATGACCTCCTTTATTCGCCAAGTTTTTCTTAGCTATTTACTCAAATTGGAACGTCTGCATTTATCCCAAGTAATGACAGGCGGTTTCTGACTCGGATTTTAACTGTCTACCGCTTGTTCGGGGAGCGGTACGTTTATCTTTGTCTCAGGTCAAAAGGCTACGAGGTTGTCAAGTGGACACTCGGTTGGGCCGTTTGTTTCAAGTTTGTAGAGCAATGTGCCACCCAAATGGGAGATGCTCTCTATGACGAATTCACCCGGATGGATGTCGCCAGATGCCTGCTCAAGTTTTGGGACAGACGTATTAGTTTAATTTTAATAACATCATTCGGCCATGGGCCTTAAGTTGATCATCCGGCCTGTGGCCTCATTAGATTGTTCAGAAAACAGATTGCTAAGTAAAGAAATATGGCCGGCTGTGCTCTGCATAGGTGGCTTGCCCCACTGAGGAGACTTTATTGATAGGTTTACAAATAATTTACAAATCTCAGAAGTAGTACTTTTTTAAGTTGTCTACATTCCAAGTTCTGGCTAGCTGCCTGCCGTCTGGTGTTTCCAGTCAGTAAGTGCCGCCTCTAACTTCTTCATAGATTCGGTAGGGGCCGTCCTAGTTATGAGTCAGCTTTCCCTGCTCATTGGCCCTACCGACTGCTTCCATCTTTCGTAACACAAAGTCCCCTACTTTTAGGGGCCGCCTATGCACTCTTTTGTTGTAAGCTCTCGTCATTCTCAGACGATAGATCTCATGGCTGCATTGCCCCTGCGTTCTGGAAGTGAATCTAGTGCTAGTCGCATGGCTTCCCAGTTGGCCTCTTTTTCATAAAGCATGACTCGAAGAGTCGGCTCATAATGCTCAATAGGCAGAACAGCCTCTGCCCCAAAAACCATGAGAAATGGCGTTTCACCAGTTGTCCCTTTTTAAGTCGTCCTGATGGCCCACAAGACATGCGGTAGCTCATCAGCCTACAGGCTCCCGGCTCTTTCAATTTTCTTTTTGATGCCATCAAAGATTAACTTGTTAAATGCTTCAACCTGGCCGTTTGCTTGGGGGAAGCCGACTGATGCAAAACAATGAGAGATCCCTTGGTCTCCCAACCAGTTCTTGAGAGCAGGCGTCTTTAACTGAGGTTCATTGTCAAAAACCATAGACATGGGTACCCCATACCGAGTAATGACATTTCTCCAAATGAAGGAGATGACATCTTTGGTTTTGATGTCTTTGACTGCCTCTGCTTCTACCCACTTGGTGAAGTAGTCAATTGCTACCAAAATATATCTCCGTCCGCCTGTAACAGGCGTATAGGGACACAGAATTTCCATGCCCCATTTTGCGAATGGTACTGGGCTATGGATAGCCGCTAGGTCAGTGGCCAGACAATGGATGAGCTTGCCAAACCTTTGACACTTGTCACATTTTTTAACCATCTCCATGGCGTCTGCTTCAAGGGCAGGCCAAAAATAGCCTTGCCGCCTGGCTCTCTTTGCTAGTGTCCTGCCGCCTATATGGGAGGCACAGCGCCCTGAATGCAAATCTTCGAGGACCTCTCGGCCCTTCTCTGGGGTAACACAGTTCAAAAGAGGTTGTAGATAACCTTTCTTGAAAAGTTTCCCTTTATGAATCTCAAAGTTAGACGCACGCTTTTTCATTACAATCATCTTTGGGTAAGTATCCTGCAGGGGGCCGTCTGTTAAGTATGCCCGGATGCCATCCATCCAGGTTAAGCTTTGATCAAGGACTCCAATAGGTTCCTCCTCAATGCTCCTTTTTTCCATCACTTCCCAGAAAGCAGATCTTGGTGTGTCACAGGAGGCGAATGATGCCAATTTAAAGAGGGCATCCGCATTGGTTATTCTTGGACCTGGGCACTATACTTAGGTGAAATTCTTCAAGTGTCCCGGCCTCTTCTTTAACCGCTTATAGATACTTGATCATAGCCGGATGTGTGGCTTCATAGTCACCATGATATTGGCTAACAATCAGTTGTGAATCAGAGCAAGCGTCTACTTTCTTTGCCTCTGCCGCCTTGCACATGCGGATGCCGGCTAGTAGGGCTTCATATTCTGCCTCATTGTTTGAGGCTTGGAACTTGAAACTTAGTGCATACTCATACTTGTCTCCCTTAGGAGACTGACATATGACGCCTGCACCACAGCCATTCATTGTGGAGCTCCCGTCCACATATGCCTTCCAGACTTGGTCAGGATTTTCTGGATCAACCGGTCAAGTCATTTCAACAATGAAGTCGGCAAGTGTCTGCCCCTTCACTGCTTTTCTTGGCTCAAAAATAATTTCTATGCTTTGCATTTCAATTGCCCACTTAATCATTCGGCCATATGACCATGGTTATCAGTGGCCGCTTGATTGGCTGGTCAGTGTAGACCACGACCGGATGTGCCAAGAAGTAAGGCTTCAGCTTCTTAACTGCCATGTAGAGGGCTAGGCCAAATTTTTCAACCATGGGGTACCGTAACTCAGCATTTTTTAAGACATGGCTGATGAAATAAATGGGGAGCTGGCATCCATCTGTTTCAGCAAGGAGAACGGCGCTGAGAGCATGATCAGAGACGACCAAGTACATATACAACACTTCCTTTGACAGAGGGCTGACGAGCCTTGGCAAAGAGTGCAAGTGTTCCTTCAACTTTTGGAAGGCCGCCTCTGCATCCGTCCCCCATTCAAATAGTCTTCTTCTTGATTGCTTGGAAGAAATAGAAGCACTTGTCGCCTGACCGACTGAGGAATCTCCCCAATGCCGCCAGAAAACCTGTTAGTTTTTGAACTTCCTTTACAGTACGGGGCAACTGCATGTCTATGACCGCCTGAATTTTTTTCCGGATTGGCCTTTATCCCCCTTTAATCAATCAGAAATCCGAGGAACTTCCCAGACTCAACACCAAAAATACATTTCTTGGAATTTAACATGACCTGGTGCCGCCTGAGTGTGGCGAATGTTTCTCGGAGATCTGTAAGGTGGTCCATCTGGTGTTTGGATTTAACAATCATATCATCAATATATGCCTCCACATTCCTTCCTATTTGATTAATGAAGATTGTATTAATCATTCTTTGGAATGTAGCAGGCGCATTCTTCAAACCAAACGGCATCACGGTATAGCAGAATAGCCCTTGATTAGTGACGAATGCCGTCTTTTCTTGATCTTTCTTCCACAGGGGTATCTGGTGAAAACCTGAATAGGCGTCCATGAAGCTCATCAAGGCATGGCCGGCTGTAGAGTCGACCAGACTGTCATCTTTGGGAGAGGATAGCTATCCTTCGAACATGCCTTGTTCAAGTCTGTGTAGACAACACACATGCGCCAGTTCCATTCGGCTTCTTTACAAGTACAATATTGGCAACCCAATCAGGGAAATAGCATTGCCGAATGAACCTAGCATCTAACAATTTTTTCACCTCGGCAGCTGCCGCCTGGCTTCTTTCCTCACCATGGTTCCTCTTCTTTTGCCTTACCGGCTTCTTTTTAGGATCCACAGCAAGTTTGTGGACGGCTAGATCTGGGCTGATGCCTGGCATCTCATCCACTTCAAAGGCAAAGATGTCTTTGCATTCTTTCAGCAAGTGGTGCAAGTCTGCACCAAGTTCAACAAAAGCAATTGTCCGACCTTAACAATCTGGTCGGGACAGGAGTCATCTAAGACGATGTTTATGTGTTCACCAGCCGGCTGGGGACGGAGTTCATCCAGCCTTTGACCGGTCAGTGATTGCTATTGTCTGTCTTTTTCTCAGCCATCATTTGGTTGGCCTTTCTCTTCTTGCCGACTACTGTTGTAGCAGGCGCGGCTTCCTTGACTTGGTCAACATCAGTAGTTTCTCCACTGGGGCCGGCTGTGACCACAGTGGGCTTGACATCACAGAGGTAACACTCCCTGACCATCTTTTGGTCTCCCCGTAGGGAGCCGACTGTTCCATCATCCCTCTGAAACTTAAGAAGCATAAGAGAAGGGATGATAAAAGCTTTGGATTCATTCAGGGTAGGGCGCCCAAAAATCATGTTGTAAGCCGTCAGTTCTTCAACAACTAAGAACCGGACCACCATGCGACGTCCCTCTCCCTTCTCGCCTAGACGAATGGGTTGGTCTATTCGACCTACCAAATGTACCACACCACCCCCAAATACTACTAAGGGATGAGAGACCTGATGCATACTCTCGGGCTTGTACCTGAGCTTGGGCAGGCACTTATGACTGATGAGATCAGAAAAACTCCCAGTGTCAATGAGGATCCGGCCAACTCTTTGGTTGGCAACTTTGCATTCGATGACAATATGATCATCATGCGGTCTTTTTATTTTGCCCTTGTCCTCCTCAGTAGTAACGAATTCGGGGAAGTAGTCCTTGGACGCCTGTCCCTCGTCTACTGAGTTAACATCCAGGCACCCAACATAGTCTTTATTGCCTCGGATGGTAGGGCCGCCTCCAGCGAAGCTGCCTACTATTATATAGATTGGAGTTTCATCCGTATCCGAGCTATTAGCAGAGTAGGGATTTTTCTTGGACGACTGTCCAGGGATAGTCTGCAAGGTAACCTTGGACCTCAAGATATAAGACTTGAGGACTCCTTTATCAGCCAGACGGTCTCACAGCCGCTTAAGGCTATAGCATTCGTTTGTGTCGTGGCCAATATCCTCATGGTAGTGGCAGTATTTGTTTTTTTTCCGATTTTTGGTGGAACCCTTCATAGAAGTCGTCTTGTCAATAGAGACCCGGTCCTTTATCTCCATGAGGATGGAGTAACAGTCTTTATTGAATTCTTACTTTGAGGAGTACGTCTTCTCTTCTTTCTTTTTATTCTGGGATGGCTGTTCAGAGGATTCAGCCACCCAGACTTTTTCTTTTCTTTTCTTCTTTCTTAGCCGGCCTTGATGGCCAACTCTCTTTTTTGTCGGACCTCTTTGAGTCCAACTGCTTACTGATGTTACAGAACTCGGTCGCCTGTATATAGGCTTCCACCTCCATCAGTGCCTCTTGGAGGGTAGCCACCCTCTTTCAAACGAGGTCGAACTTGGAGGTCAACCCGTCCTTCAGACCTTTGAAAAAGTCTGTGTAAGCTACCTCATCAGACAACCCTTGAAACTGAATTTTCATCAAATTGAAGCGCCTGATATATGAGCGCAGCCCCTCCTTCTCTCCCTGTTGTATGGTTCCCAAGTCAAGACTTGTCTTCTTTGCAGGGATATTCATTGAGAAGTTTGACACGAACAGGTATGCCAGCGTCTTAAAGTTATTGATGCATCAGGCTGGTAGGTTGCCGAACCATTGCTGGGCGACGCCCTTCAATGTGACCGGGAAACATCTACACCAAGTAGCATCATCCAACCCTTGTAGATACATAAGGTTGGTGTATGCCATTAGGTGGTCTTCTGGGTTTGAGGTACCATCATAAGTGCCTACCAACACATTCTTCACCTTGGCCAGCTGGGCGGCCTCAGTTATTTCCTTGGAGAAAGCTAAAAGTTGTTCCCCAAGTTTGAGCAGTCAGAGCTGCCAATCCAAAGGCTAGACATTGGGTGTCGCCTGCCCCCCGAAGAGGGTACGCAGCATGTAAGGTGGTCCATACGACATGTATGGCTGTTGAGGCACATACGGGGCCGCCTGGACCATTTGAGGACTAGAATGGGCAGACATGCCGCCTGTAATACCTCGTATTTATGAAAGGAATTTTCTAAATTAAAGAGTATTTTAGTCTCGTATTTTTGACGTATTATCTAAATTAAATATTTTCCTAAAGAGTATTTTAGTTTTGGAGCCAAAACGACATTTAAATTTTGGCGCCTAAATCATTATTTTACAAAACTAATTAAATTGGATAATCCAATAAATGAAACTATTTTATACTTATGTTATAAATAGTATTTTTGATTTCTCAAAATTAAATAGCTAAACCGAAATTATATTAATTCGGTAGATTAATTAAATTGTATTTTCGGTTTTCATAGAATAAAAATCTAAATAGTTTTAATATCTTTCCAAATTGATTATTTTCATGTAATATATTTTTACAGAATTAATTTTCAGATTTTATATAATAAAAATCTGATTTAATGAATTATTATAAGTCAAATTTTCGGCCACCCCAATTATTTAATAAAAATTTGATTTTATTCTTTCAAGTATTAATTTTCACAAAATAAATTTTATTGGATTATTAATTTTAGGCAAATAAATTATTTTACAAAATCCATAAATTAACAAAGAGGGACCGAAATTACTGAGCAATATTAAGCTCAATATTTTCGGCCACTCATGAATTTTCTAAATGATTTTAATTTATTTTATTAAAAAATAAAAATCCTTTAAAATTCCTTATTTCTACTCTTAAATCTAAAATTTATTTGATCTTATTCTATACTTGCACTCCAAGCTCAAAACCTACTAAACAAAATTTCATGATCAAATAAAATCTAATATTTTTCCATACATTTAAAACCCTAATTTCTATTCTTTAAATTTCCATAAATTATACAACCCTAAATTGCTATAAACTCATCACCTAAACACCTATAAATACCCCCTCATACCTCTCATATTCTTCACACCAAAAACTCAATTCCCTTCTTTTCTTTTACTCTTCTTTTCCCTCAAACTTTTCCTATTTTTCTTTTCCTCTTTTCTAAAAGAAAATCTGCCCGTATATCTTTGGAGCCAATTTTCGGGCACTTCTGGTCGGTTTTTGGATTTTTCTATTCGCAAAAAAATATTCCTCTTGAAAAATACTTGAGGTTAGGCTCAAGAATCACCCAATTCGGAGTTATATCAAAGGCGTTATGACCTTCGCAAGTTCTGTCTATCCTTTTCAACGCAAATTCAATTTCCTTTAATCCTATTCCTTTATTTTCTTCATGGTTAGTTTTCTAAAATATAATTACCTATTTCACAGTTATAATTTTATATTAAAGTATTATTTTTTAAAAGAGTTTTATAGTCCATGCACATTAGATTTGGGTTTATGTCTAAAGATGTTATGAAAACCGTATGGTTATGTTAATTGCAAGGTGTATTCGTGATTGAACTTTGAAAGTGCGAAGTGTTGATTGATATTAGGAATTAAGGTACGTTATGTGGTTTGATACCTTCGAAAGTTGTCCATGAAATTGTATCTTATTATGTTCCTTATAAAATTATGTTTCATGATGGTTTGAATTAATGATTTTTGGTTAATCAAAATAGACTTTGAATTATGATTAAAATTATTAAAAAGGATTGGATTAAAATTGATTTATAGCTTTCGTAATATTCAAGAATGATGGATTTTTTAAAAGGTGCTTTTAAGTAAATCAATCGATATGGTTATGAATCCCACTTAGGGAATGGATTAGAAAAGACTATGGACTTTACATGACCTAGTCTTTCCTCAAGATTGGCCTTTGTTCATAAAGTAAACCACTTGGGAGGTGTGCACACTTAGTGAGGAAATGGTTTTGGAACGTAATCGATTGAGTTTTAAACTTGTCTTGAAAGCATTGAATTGGAAAAGCTCTTACATGAGTATGGCATTGGAATTCTTTGAATTAAACTTAAATGATTTAAATTATGTTTTACTTAGCATAATTGCTAATACGTGCTTTTGTTTTGGCTTTGCCCTGCTTACCATTTATGGTAAGCAGGTGAATGTTTCAGGTGGAAGTTGATTGATGCATACGGGAGTCCACAGAAATTTCACCTAGCTTAGGAAAATTTGGAATCGTTTTTGTGTCGCAAATTATGAACAAGTTTTATTTAAAGTTTTATTAATAAGAATAAAGAATTTCCGCTGCAAAAGTATTTTCAAGTATAAGCCTTGCATTTTCACGCGGCGTTAATACGCCCAAGTCTATCTCTACGGTATTCCGTAGAGGGAGATTTGGGGTGTTACACCGCATGTCTAGTCTTCTTGGTTTGACTGAGAATACCTCAACGAGGCATTCTGAAAATTGTCATTGAAGTTCGACGTGGATGCCGACTCTGACAGTTGCATATTCTTCTTTTGCTTGATTAACATCCGAGCATTGAAATATGTTTTCTTGGAACCATCTGGCTGTATATACCGGATGGCCTTCCTTTGCCCTAGCTCAAAGAACCGCAATCCAGCCAGGTTTATCTAAGGTTTCCGTCCCTCCCGTGGTTTAGGGTAAGGAATGGCCTCTCGGTCTTTGACCGGCTTTTTCCTCCCAAAATAAGAGGGTTTCTTGGCCGGCTGTTCCCTGGAAGGGACAGCCGTCCGTTTGTCAATAAGATCCTTTATCTCCCCTTTGAAACTTGTCATGAGAGTCATGAGCTCGTTTCTTGTGATGGGGGTGGATCCTTCGGTCGTCTAAGCCTGACCTGTCGGCTGGCCGACTGTTTCACTGGGGCCTGCCTGGTCAGTGTTCTGTTCCCTCCTTTTGGTGGGTCGGATGCGGCGTGTCCTGAGGGACCCATTAGGGGCCGTATGGGTGGCAAATTCATAGTCGTCATCCGTATCTTGGTCTGAGAAGACCTGGACGTCGGCCGTGGACCGTTTCTCTTTAAGGGGTGGTACAGGTTCTTGTGAAGTCATCTTTGAAATACTCTCCTCACAGACGACGCCAAATGTTTCGGGGTTTTTTTATGTCCTTCGGGAGAGTTACAATTCCAAGACTGACCTCTGGACGCCTGTACCTGCAAAACAACGGAGACTCCGGTGGGTGGGAACTCCGCCTCCGACGATCAAGTTAGAAAGTGTATGAGGAGTGAAGTGCGGAAAGTAAAGGGTCTATCTCGGATTCCAAGAGAGGATCTGCAATGTATAATTGCTCAGTTCGGGGTGTCAGGTGTCTGACTTTCTCTGATGGAGAGTTGGTGTGTATTGAATACTTCTAAATAGATGTTCCTAGGAGGGAAACATCTCCTTTTTATAGGGTTTTGGAAAACGTGCCCAATAGTAGGTTTTAGTAAACCTAGGGCTGATAGGGCTTTGCATGGAACTTTGGGTCGTAGGAGGCCTTTTGCTCAATTGGCAATTCCTCCTGCCACGTGTCATGACCTGAGAGGTCCACCTTGGACCTCTCACGAGGTGACACATGGCGGACTCTGATTGGTCCACATGGATGACACATGGTTGGATATCATTGGTCCACGTGGCAGGGAAAATCCCCTAATTAGAATCGACTTGGCAAGATATCAAAACGTCTAGATTAGATCGAGCGATGTTTGCTTGAGCCAAGAGTGATCATATCAAACTTATGAAATTGAAATTTCATAATGAGCTCCACAAAGAATATAGTATGTCTTGACGGAGACCTCGATGCCATTTGGAAATGAATCGAATGATGATGGATCACATCCCTTCCTATAAAGTTCTTACAGATTTGCACAAATGACTAGTGTTACACTAAACAGAAAAATTTTCAAAACTATGAAAGGTCACCATATTCAGTTATGGATAGAAATAGTTTCTAGCATCTTTTCAAGTATATGTCTAGGGCCCTTAGCTCAGTGGGAGTTCATTGACTCAGTAGGAGCTAAGTGGCTCAATAAGGGCTAAGGTAGCTCGAGAAGGAGCTAACTGTTTGTTTCACAACGAAATTTTACCCAAAGACAATATACATGTCTCTTTGTAAGTATTCAAGTGAGACTACGGGCATTAATTGCACAACCTAATTGAGAACATAGTATTTGTTGCTCTAAGTGGTGTCTTTCTGGAAAGTAATACATTTCCAAAACCACAAGTGGGAGGAAAATGAACTCGATGACCATCGAGATTAGCAACAAACTTAAACTGAGAATCTCCGAAGACTTTAGAAGGGCTTCATGAGAATGATTGATCAAGAATACTCAAAGGACTTCACAATTGCCTTAAATGAGAATTAAATACTCACAAAACTTTGGTGGAGTAAGATCAATATAATCAAAGGGCTTTAAAAGCATCTTGAAACTCAGTGTTTGATGCAATTACCCCGTATAGGTATAGAATTCACCAAAGGCTTAGATTGAATCCTATAAATTTCTATTAAGTTAGGAATAAACCTAAGACTTACAAGCATACTATTTACCATTGGATGGTGAAGGAATAGCGTCTTGTAAATTAGCTACGACAAATCCAAATCCGAATAATGGTTAGAGGCCATAAAATCCGAAATAGACTCCATGTTTGTAAATCATGTTTGGAACTTGATTCATTTGCATGAAGGGTGAAAGACCCATCAATAGCAAATAAGTTTTCAAGGAGAAAACTGACAAATGTGGAAATGCATAACCATACAAAGCTAGATTGGTTGAAAAGGATACAATTAATTCACGGCGTTGATTTTAATAAAAAAACCTATTCACCAATCGGAACGCTTAAGTCTTTTCGTGATTATTCTAGCAAAATTGCGCATATGAAATATGGCAAAATAGATAACAAAACCGCCTTCCTAAAATTGGATTTTGGAAGAGACTATGGAAATAGTCTAAGGGTTTTGTAATTCTAAATAATGCTAGATTTAAAAGCAAAGCTCAAGAAATCCATTGTGGGATTAAGTGAAGCATTGCATGTAGGAATTGGAACATGTATTCTCATAAAGTTAATAAAAGGTGTGGCTTATGAAGAATCATAGAAATTCTTATGAACAAGAAGTTTAGTGGGAGCAAGAGTCAATCTTGTATGGTCCAACAAGAAGTTTAAGAACTCTATTGTGAAATGAATGTCAAATACTAAATGCTTAGATTTGAAAGGATTTTCAACAATGGACCAAGCAAAAGGAGATACTTAGTACATAGTGAGAATTAAGATCTATTGAATAGACTTAATGAAATGTTTAAACGTGTAGAGTAATTTACCGTGTTAAACGTGAAGGACTTGGAAAGGCTTTCAACTCATATGTATAAAACTAAGTAAATGTTTGAACTAAGTATAAGCTGAAAAAATACTAAGTCAAACAAGAAAGACTCTAGTAGAGACTTCCAACCGTATCACATAGCTAACAGTTTAGCAAGACTCGGTGAAACTGGATGAGCTAAAAGGTCACATGAATGGAACATATTGGGAATAATTCTACAATTAAAACCATCATGTATGCTATGATATGGAGTCGTCACTCAACTTACATGCTTGGAGCATGAGAAGTATAAAATACCAATCAATTTAAATCCTAGTGATGAATCGTTAGATTATGATCAAGAAAATCCAAACTACTTTGATAAGTAAAAGGGGATAAGTTCTTGACACATGGAAACAAATGTAATTTGAGAATTGATGTTGCAAGCACATCCTTAGCAAGGATTAGATCCTTAATAAGAAAGTCATTTATAAGCACGAGCTAGAATGCGTCGTGGCTTGAGAATGATAACATGGACGTGCATCCATGTATAATATGCGGAAATTTAAGGTAAATTTCCATAATCGCAAGTGATTAGGGTCTCCCAAATCATTGTGAGCCGTTTGGAATGAAATACAAACAGAGCACGATCAGAATGTCTACTGAAATATATGTTGAGAATATTGTTGCCTGGAAGGCAATAATAAGAAAGTGTTCAATGAAAAGTTCGTTGTTGAACGTTGATGGTTGTAGGTTGTCAAGTTGAAAGATCTCAAGTCATAAAAATGAGTAGGAGCCATCACTTGGACAATAAATCCTAAATCACATATGATCCATAACACTCTCAAAATTTTATCATCTTATTATGAAATTGTTCGATAATGAAGATGTTAAGATTTGCAAAGTAATAATAACTAAACCTATGCAAAAGTGAACGAAAACATTCACAATTGCATGAAAGAAATCAAGCATATTATGTATGGATGTGATTTCTATAAATGTTTGTGAAGAGTATTACTCTTAAAACATTTGGGGAAAACCATTTATCATAAGATGAAACGTTTGGAAGTTTCATTGTGGAATAAAATTTTACTAATAAAATTCCACAAACTATTTAATTGTGGTTTAGAATTAAATAATGAGTCCATTAGATTTCTGAGAATATTCAAAACAGGGTATCAAGACCATGTCTTGGATAAAGAAACACTTGTTAAGTGAACATGAATATTACAATCGAAAATTTTCCATAATCAAGGTCATTTAAATGATGGATGATTAATGACCACTTGAGATTAGTGTGTAGTATGATTTATAGCACCGTTTCTTGTGCAACGAGGACATGATTGTCATAAATCATTTGCACAGGTATTGGTTTAGAACTACACCGAATCGACCTATGAGAATACTTTAAGAGATTTAAAATCGTCATAAGTATATTTCTCATTATAGCTATCGGAACCTTTTTCCTCGAACATGAGTATTGTAAGCTCTCTTGTTTGAGTACTAGTCCGTTTTCATGTTGTCAAACGCCTGCCGTAAATGGGGATTATAACGGCAACACTCGGGCGGCTAGGTCCTCTTAGTAAGGGAAGCTAACAATACAAGACTAGGAATGTCCCCCTACTAACAATAGGGAATATGTCTTTGTTGTTTACAAGGCCTCTCGAAGAGCGAGACTATGAAAATGCATGGCCATGCTTAGATGGATTTTAGAAATCATCTGCTTATTGACAGTCGAACTCAAAAATCGAGAAACACTTCAGGACGTAATAAGGATGACGAAGAATCTTACCTTATAGTTCATGAAGAGACATGAAGCGACATAGGAAAAGGGCTATACACTAATTGCACACTTGTCTAGAAGGACAAGTGGGAGACTGAAAGGAATGGTGTCCTTCTAACAAGTGTATTATTAGATAGAGGGTTCAGAATTATTAGAAAGCTAATTCTTCAGTGTGGTCAAGTGATCGGAATGACTAGGTAGAGGCCGCTTCCAATCAGTAATAATAATGTGTAATTAATATTACAGATTAATCTTGACTGAACTCTTCGAGTCACATCCCTATCGAATAACCAATCCGAAACGACAAATCAATCTGAAGGATTAGATGAGTCATTAGAGTATTACAAACAAAGACGTCGGATATCGAGCTTAGAGCGTCGAGACCGAGCGTCGCAAGTCGAGTCGAGTTTAGAATTCGACGAGACGGAAAATCAAGCAAGCGTCAAGTTCAGGCTAGGTCGTAGCTTTGCATTGGCCTAGCCATGAGATTTCTAGGCTAGCCTAAGCTACCATGCACATCGATAAGCATGCTAGCATGGTTGGTGCTGCTGGCCAAAAGCATGCTAGCAGCTAGCGCATGCTAGTGTGCTGGGCCACGCACCCAGCCGCAAGTATTGCATGCACCTAGCATGACACCGCAGCATGTTGGGCATCGCACAGCGCAGCACACAGCATCGCAAGCCATGCGTGCGTGTGTGTGGCTGTGTGTGCTTGCTAGGGTCAGCCATTGCAGCATGTTGTGCGTGCGTGCCAGCGTTGACGCACCAAGAAGCACGCTATACGTGCTTGTGCTATGCGGTATGCGTGGTGGGCATCGCATAGTAGCAGCACCAGCACATGCACATAGCAGCGCCTAGGAGCATCAGCCCGCATGCGTGGCTTGCTAGCTGCACGCATGCATGGGCGTGCTGGCTGGGCAGCCCAGCCTTGGTGCTAAGCGCCGGCTAGCAGCCTTGGCAGCCAAAGTAGGCTGCCAACCAGCCATGTGGCATGGTCAGCCGGTCAAAGGGAGGGGACCAAAGGGGTTGGTGTTTAGCTTGGGAAGCAAGGTGATTTGGTCCCCCCTTTGGTGGTCCTCACCTACTTCTCCCTTTATGTGACACTTGGAGCTTGTTGATTGCCTTGCATGTTTATTTTGATTTTGATTAAAATTAAATAGAGGAAAATGCAAATCTCCCACATTGATAGGAGAAGGGAGATCAAGGCTCCCTTCCCTATCAATACCCAAGTTTTGGGTTTGGGAAAAATCACTTGAGTTGAACTTAATAAGGCATCTCCCTATAGGTGAAAAAACCTTTAAGTTCGTAATACTCTAGTCTTTTCTTGGTCTAGCCCCAACTAACCTTCGTGGTAGAGGCCGTTTGGGTCGGGTCTCGAGGGTGGACTCCATCGGAGGTTGTCGTGCTTGCAGAGCTAAGGCTTTGAAGTTCGAGCTCTATAGGAGCGAAGCATGCGTCAAGGGTAAGAATGTCATTTCCCTTTCTCTTCCTTTTGTTGTTAATTATGTGATTGCATGTTTAGTTGCTTTAATTAGTGAGCAGGTCTTGGGTGGGTTACTCTTCCGCGTAGCGTTGCACGCTACGAGACCCAACAAGGCTCCCTAACAGCACTACACTCCTCCTTGATGGAGACGTAGTCCAGCCGACTGGTGAAGCGCTTCAGATAATTGGAGACCTCGCTGATGTCGAACATCATAGAGAAGGCCTCCTCAAATCGATTTTTGAGCCTCGTGATGGCCAACTCCTCAATTCGGACCATCTCATGAGGAGTTATCTGTTTAGGGGGCCTCTACCTGCTTCTTAAGGCGTTCGACCTCCTGATTGAGGTCGTCTGCCCTTTTCAAGGCAATCTCCACGGCCTAGCGGGTTAGTCTCCACCTCGGCCCTGAGCTTCTTAGAGGTTTCAAATCACTCCTTCCATTGGGCGGCATTGGCGACCGCCTCATCCCTCTTCTACTCGAGAGCCTCGCGAGCAAGTCGTTCCTTCTTAAGGGCATCATGAGGATGTCCTCGTTTTGTCTCGCTGACTTCTCGCTCAGCGCATTGAGAGCGGTCAGGTGACGAACCTCTTGGAGGGTCATCAACCCAATGTTCTCGTCCAGGGTCTTTTTAATGTCATCCAAGGTTGACTGGATCTAAATCTCTCCCGGGGGCGCCACTCTTGGAAGGCGGTGAGCCTAAGGAAGAGTTGCAGACGAACGAAAACCAGTTAGTAAAAGAAAACAAGGACAAGATAAACTAAGTAGCAAAGTTTGAAAAAAGCTTAGTTACCTTAACGCAGCTATTTATCATGGGGCCAAGGAACCCTTCGTGGATTCCCCAAAATTTGTCTTGCACATCAGCCAAGACGGCCCTCGCCATGGCCTCCCGGATCGCCTTGTGCTCGGCCCCGATCAGTGACGTATCGGGAGTGCGAACGTCCATCTCCTCAACAATATCTGTGAAAAATACAAGTTAGAAAATTGGAACAAAGCAAAAGCATCAAAATGAAGAGAAGGGTTGGACTTGGTACCTTCCGAGAAGGAGGGGGGGTGCCTGCGTACGCCTCTCTGGAGTAGGGGTGGGCGTACGTTGTTCCTCAGTCTCCCGAGGTGGCGATTGCAACCTTTCTTCTGCTTGGGAATCCTTCGGCCGAGTCCCAAAGTACTTAACATGCGGAGTTGAGTTATTGAAGGCCATTTGGTTCAGGGACGGCTCTCCCTCTTCGCCCTCACGGACGGTTTTCTCTTGGGCCACATTTGTTTAGGGTAAAATACCCCTAAGACACGTGGCCCTATAAAGGCTTGCCACGTGTCAAGATCGTAACGATCAGCAAAGGCCCAATCCCTTTGCGACACGTGTCATTGTATTCTAATTGAGGTACAGCTCTCCCCTACTATAAATGGTAAGGGGAGACCTCATTAATGGGGATCGAATCATTTTCCAACCACCAGCCAAACACAAATCCCCTTGCAAATGCTCTCAAATCGAGAAGCATTTATTGTCTTATCTCCTCATTAAGAAAGAGACTAACTTAATCTTCAGAGGCGGAACACCCCAGCCCCAGCCGGAGTATTCCGTTATTTGTGCAGGTACAGGCTAAGGAAGGAGCATACTAGGAAATTGTAACTCTCCAGTAGGACACATAAAAAACCCCCAAACATTTGGCGCCGTCTGTGGGGAGAGTACTTTCTAGATGACTTCAGAACCGGTATTGCCGGGTAAAGGTAGTCAACATGCTGGTGAGGCTGAGGTCCACTCAGACCAAGACACAGCCGATAATCACAAGATTGAGACTTACACAGCTGCCGATGGTTCTTTCAGAACCAAACATACTCGTTCCAAAGACAAAAGGGAACGGGCAGAGCAGCAGGCAGGCCCAAACCATCCCACCAGGGGACCGCTTGGGTTAACTCCTGCTTCATATGATGATGAGTTTCAAAGGGGAGATCAAAGGCCTTCTGGATAATACAGCGGGCCCCCGTAAGGGTCAGGCGAAGGAGAGGCGTCTTGGAAAAAAGACGACCAGAACAGTAAAAGGTAGAGCATCTACCCCGCATCCGAAGTCAAATGTGCCTGTAAGGCCCTTTGATTTCTCGAAAATATACACTCCTATAGATGGAGTCAGAAAACCTGTTCGGCACATACAGCCGGATGGAACAAAGAAAGTCTACTCTGATGCTCGGACGCTCATTCATGATAAAAAGACTCAGCAGCGCTCAGAGTCGGCATCAACGTCGACCTTTCGAGACAGCTTCAATGTCACATCAGGGAGGCACTCGAGAACAAATAATGACAGCCGGACGAGCGAGGTTTCCGCTCGATCCGGCCCTCATATCATCCAACCGGCATTGCATGGGACACCATACACGCCTTTTGGATCTCCATATTCACAACCGGATCTTTTGGGGAGGCAACAGCAGCCACCTGTCCAGCCTACGGACTGGCAGCTCCGGCTGCTCAACCTTGGGGAACAGCCAACGGCGTTTTCCAGGGAATCACCGAGATGGCCCAGCCGTCAAAAATTAAAAATGTGTTGGTGGGTGCCTATGACAGTACCACCAACCCGGAAGATCACCTCATGGCATACACCAACATGATGTATTTGCAGGGTTTGGATGATGCCTCATGGTGTAGGTGCTACCCGGCAATGTTGAAAGGGATTGCTCAACGTTGGTTTGGCAACCTCCCAGCCGGATACATCAATAATTTCAAGACGTTGGCCTATTGGTTTACGTCCAATTTTTCTATGAATATTCCTGCCAAGAAAAAAAGCCTTGATCTTGGGGCAATTCAGCAGGGAGATAAGGAAGGGCTCCGGTCATATATCAGGCGGTTTAACCTAATAAGGATCCAAATCCATGGATTGTCTGATGACGTTGCCTACACTGATTTCTTTAAAGGCCTAAAAGACGGGTCAACTTTTAAGTTTGACTTGGTTAGGAAGAGGGTCTCTACTCTTCACGAGGCGCTTATGAAGGTGGAGGCCTAAATTCAAGCAATGGAACTCTGTGCTGTGAAACTTCCAACGGATTACAACAGATCCGGCAAAAAAGAGAGTCGGCCTACCCAGCCGACCAAAAAGGAAGAAAATAAGAGAAAGGGGGTATGGGCAGCAGACCCATCCGGACAACCTTTCCAGAAAAGAAAAAGGTCGGATCCATATGTGCCAAAGTATGAATTTAACAAGGATTATGCTTCCATTCTCAAAAAAAGTAAAGGACCGGTTGAATCTTGAAAAACCGGCTCCCATGAAGAGTCCTGTAAGAGCCCGGGAAAAGAGCAAATATTGCCTTTTTCATGAAGAAATTGGCCATGACACTGAGGGTTGCTTTAGCCTCAGGCGGCTCTTTGACCGGCTTGCTGACGAAGGGGCTCTCAAGTCCTATCTATCCAAGTCAAAGGGTGCTCCCAAACAAGTAAAAGGACCACCCCCAAAGACACCGACTAATCAATCTAATACGGATGAGGATACCATCCTAACCATAGCCGGTGGATTTGCGGGAGGTGGGCCTACCATCCGGGGCACAAAGGATAACATTTAGAAACTGGTCAATTCAGTGGATGAGGGCCAGTTGTCTGAATATTCATTTCTGGAAGTTAACATCTCCGAGAAAGATAGAGGAGAGGTCAGGCGGCCTCATGATGACCCCATAGTCATCGAGTGCAAAATCGCCAATCAACGAGTTTGCCGGATCTTAATTGATACCGGGAGCTCATCTGACCTCATAAGCCACCGGTGCTTGGAAAAACTCAAGTACAAGCCCAGTAGCATGTATCCGGCCTCATACCCTCTTGTTGGTTTTGGGGGAGGAGTAGTACATCCGGTGGGCATGATTGATCTACCCATCTGGTTTGGAGAAAAGGGAAAGGGCCGGCACATGATTGTCAAGTTTCTTGTTGTAGGAGAACTGACTGCCTACAACTTGATTATTGGCCGCCCAACCCTTAACATCTCAAAAGCAGTCATCATCCCATCTCTAATGTTGATCAAGTTTGAAAGGGATGATGGCACAGTCGATTCCTTGAGTGGGGACCAAAAGATGGCTAGAGAGTGTTACCTCTCGGACATCAAACCAACGCTTAACACAGACGGTCAAGAGAAAGAAATAGTTGAACTTGACGACTGTGATCAAAGCTTACCGGCTATTAAGCCAGCCGGTAAAAAGAGAAAGGCAGACCAAATGGCGCCTGTAAAAGAGAAACAATAGCAATCACTGTCAGGGGAGAGGCCAGACGGCCTTCTCCCCCAGCCGGCCGGAGAAATAATTGACATTGTCCTTGACGACAGCCGGCCAAACAGAACCGTCAAAATTGGGACGGTTGCTTTTGAAAACTTGGGATCTGACTTGCTCCTTTTGCTGAGGGAGTTCAAAAATTTGTTTGCCTTTGAAGTAGAAGAGATGTCGGGTGTAAGCCCGGATCTTGCTGTTCATAAACTCGCTGTGGATCCTAAGAAGAAGCCGGTCAGGCAAAAGAAAAGGAACCATGGCGAGGAAAGGTCCCAAGCGGCAGCAGCTGAGGTCAAGAAACTCTTAGATGCTGGGTTCATCCGGCAATGCTACTACCCGGATTGGGTAGCCAATGTTGTCCTTGTGAAAAAGCCGAATGGAACCTGGCAGATGTGCGTAGATTACACGGACTTAAACAGAGCTTGTCCAAAAGATAGCTACCCGCTTCAAAAGATAGATCATTTGGTAGACTCTACAGTCGGACATGCCTTGATGAGTTTTATGGATGCCTACTCTGGCTTTCATTAGATACCCTTGTGGAAGAAAGACCAAGAAAAGACGGCTTTCGTCACAGATCAAGGGCTATACTACTACACGGTGATGTCGTTTAGGTTGAAGAATGCGCCTGCCACTTTCCAGCAAATGATGAACTCGGTCTTTTATGATCAGATTGGAAGGAATGTGGAGGCGTACATCGATGACATGATAGTCAAGTCAAAACTACAGGCGGATCATCTAGCTGACCTCCGAGAAACCTTCACCACCCTCAGGCGGCATAAAGTCATGTTAAACCCGAAAAAATGCGTCTTTGGAGTTGAGTCTGGGAAATTTCTCGGATTTTTGATTGATCAGAGAGGCATAGAGGCCAATCCGGACAAAGTTCAAGCGGTGATTGACATGCAGTCGCCTCGTACCGTCAGGGAGGCCCAAAAGCTTACCGGTTGCCTGGCGGCATTGGGGAGATTCCTTAGCCGGTCAGGTGACAAGTGCCTATATTTCTTTCAAGCAATCAAAAAGAGTTCAAGGTTTGAATGGGGTGAAGAGGCTGAGGCGGCATTTCAAAGGCTGAAGCAACACTTGCATTCTTTGCCAAGATTAGTGAGTCCCCTACCCCTGGAGGCTCTCTACATGTACTTAGGCGTCTCGGATCATTCCTTAAGTGTCGTTCTCCTTGCTGAGAGAGACGACAACCAGCTCCCGGTCTACTTTATAAGCCATGTCCTCCCGAATGCTGAACTTCGCTATCCCATGATCGAAAAATTCGGTTTGGCTTTGTTCAAAGCAGTCAAGCGGTTGAAACCTTATTTCCTGGCTCATTCGGTTACCGTCTATACTGACCAACCGCTTAAAAGGCCTATGACCACTTTAGAGTCATCCGGCAGAATGATTAAATGGGTCGGAAAGATTCAAAGCCTGGAAATCACTTTCGAACCTAGGCGGGCAGTGAAGGGTCAGGCGTTTGCCGAATTCATTGTTAAAATGACAAGGCCGATACAGCCGGATAATACTGATCAAGTTTGGAAAGTATATGTAGATGGGAGCTCAACTGTGAATGGTTGTGGGGCAGGCGTAATTTGTCATTCTCCAGAGGGGGACAAATACGAATATGCTCTATGATTCAAATTTCAAGCTTCAAATAATGAAGCTGAATACGAGGCCCTGCTAGCCGGTATCCGCATGTGTAAAGTAGCCGAGGCAAGAAAAGTTTACGCCTGTTCTGATTCTCAACTCATCGTTAGCCAGTACAACGGTGATTATGAGGCCACCCATCCGGTGATGATTAAGTATCTTCAAGCGGTCAAGGAGGAGGCTGGGGCATTTGATGAATTCAGTCTAAGTCAAGTACCTAGGTCCGAGAATAATCAGGCGGATGCACTATCAAAATTGGCATCATCCGCCACATGTGATACGCCTAGGTCAGTCTTCTGGAAAGTCATGGAAAAGAAAAGCATTGAAAATGATCCAATTGGATTTCTAGATCGAAGCTCCAATTGGATGGACTCCATCCGGGATTACTTGGTAGACGGCACTCTATCGGGTGTCTCATCAGAAGCGGCTGCTCTTAAAAGACGAGCTATAAGCTTCGTAATGCACAAAGGTGAACTCTTCCGAAAGGGTTACCTACAGCCGCTATTCAAATGTGTTACCCCAGAAAGGGGAAAGGAAATATTCAAAGATCTGCATGCCGGCTTCTGTGGATCACACATTGGCGGGAAGATTCTTGCCAAAAGAGTCAGGCGGCAGGGATACTTTTGGCCCACTCTCGAGGCAGATGCATTAGATCTGGTAAAAAGATGTGACAAGTGCCACAAGTTTGGCCGGCTGATCCGACAGCCGGCCACTGATTTAACGGCTATTCACAGCCCTATTCCCTTTGCCAAATGGGGCATGGATATTTTGGGGCCATACACTCCTACCCCAGGCGGCAAAAGATACATTTTAGTAGCTGTTGATTATTTCAAAAAGTGAGTTGAGGCCGAGGCGGTAAAGGGCATCAAAACTAAGGATGTCATCTCCTTCATCTGGAGAAATGTCATCACCCGGTTCGGTGTACCTATGTCAATGGTCTTTGACAATGGCCCCCAGTTCGAAACGCCTGTCCTAAAGACTTGGTTGCAAGATCAAGGGGTTTCCCATT
Source organism: Chenopodium quinoa (assembly GCF_001683475.1). NCBI lineage: Eukaryota > Viridiplantae > Streptophyta > Magnoliopsida > Caryophyllales > Amaranthaceae > Chenopodium > Chenopodium quinoa. The sequence goes on from NW_018744497.1 coordinate 75,971, forward strand.
ACTTTGCATCCTTGGTCGTCCTCAAGCAAACGGTCAGGTTGAAGCTTTTAACAAGCTCATCTCAGGCGGCATAAAGAAGAAGATTGAAAAAGCAGGCGGTCTTTGGGCAGAGGAATTGACTCATGTTCTTTGGTCTATCAGAACCACTAAGAAGGGGTCAACCGGTGAAACTCCATTTCTTATGGCATATGGCACAAAGGCGGTGCTTCCCATTGAATTATATGAGCCAACACTTCGAATCATGTTATATGATGAAGAGGCAAATTGGGAAGCCATGCGCCTGGCTTTGGATACTCTTCCTGAAAGAAGGGGCAATGCTGCCTTACGTCATGAAATCTACCGTCTGCGAATGACGAGGGCCTACAACAAAAGCGTGCGCAAACGCCCCCTCAAAGTTGGAGAATTTATTTTACGAAAGCTTGAGGCAACCGGTAGGGCGAACGAACAAGGGAAACTGACCCCAAACTGGGAAGGACCCTACCGGATTTTTGAAGAAGTTAGAAACGGTACATACCGCCTGGAAACCCCAGACGGAATGCGGCTGGCTCGTACCTGGAATGTAGATAACTTGAAAAAGTACTACTTCTAAGTAATTTGTAATTTTTTGTAAATAGTATTGAAATGTGAAAGCCTATATTTTCCATTCATACAATTGTGTTAGCGCCTGTATAGTGCAAAAACACAGACAAAAGAACACTTATTACTGCTCCAAAAAGAGCAGTCATCCGACGACACCCATCCGGGTGAAATCGTTGAAGAGAACAGCTCCCTTCCGGGTGGTACATTGTTCTAGCGATCAAATGACTCAAACGGCATTTTCGTCAAAGAAACTCGCAGCCGTTAGAAATGATCCTTTTCATCTAGGTTTCATCCGGCAAGGACCCAAAAGTAGTCCATCCGACAAAGTAAAAATCCTAGTGGGTTAATGCAACCGGGTTTTATCTAAAAGCCACCCAAACGGTTTTATCACCCATCCGGCTGCCAATGAAACGGCTGCCTTTTTACCGTTGGAGTAAACAGTTGGCCATTTCAGGGGCATTTTATTGTACCAGCCGGAGTAGGAGTAGATCAATCATTGATCACCCATTCGGCTGCCAATGAAACGGCTGCCTGTTTACCGTTGGAGTAAACAGTTGGCCATTTCAGGGGCATTTTATTGCACCATCCGGAGTAAGAGTAGTACCATCCGGAGTAGGAGTAGATCAATCATTGATCACCCATCCGGCTGCCAATGAAACGGTTGCCTGTTAACCGTTGGAGTAAACAGTTAGCCATTTCAGGGGCATATCATGGTACCATCGCTTCATCCAGCGAAAAATAGTACGGCTGTTCATATTAACCGGATGAATAGTAGAAACTTGTAATACTTGTAAAAAAAATATAATAAAAATGCAAGTAATAGAGAGAATATAAAATAGCAAAACCGACTGCGTCGGCTAGTAGATTAAAAATATATATAGAAATGTTAACCAAACCCCCGTCTGGGAAAGTCACACTCAAAACCACTCGGCTCACAGGCCGGAAAAGAAGATAGAAAATGTTTATGGTTGTTGTTGCTGTTGAGGTTGTAATTGTTGTTGAGATTGCTGTTGTTGATGCTCCGGCTGCTGAGTTGGATCGACTACAACTTCGGCCGACTGCTCCACCACTTGCTGATCCTCCACTTGCGCTTCTTGATTAGCCCCATCCGGCTGAATCTCATTGTTGCGCTCAACCCACTCGTCAAAAGCGGGAGGAGGGTCAGCCCCGAGTACCTTTGCCTCATAAACCTCAGAGGCATACTGGTATCGAAGATTCCAGTATTCATACTCAAAGTCCGGATGGATCAGGTTCCAAGCCAGCTTCATACGCTCCTCGCAGTCGGCCTCATTTTCTTCAATCAGGCGGAGTTGTTCCTTTTCCAGCTCTTTCTTATGAGCCGCCTGATTGTTTGCAAGTTCAGTTACCAGCCGGCTGTTGTCCTTCCGGAGATCAACATTCTCCTTGTCAGCATTATCTAGAGCTTTAAGGTCAGTTTGAAGATTTTTTACTTGCAGCTCAAGCTCATCAACTCTCTTCAAAGCTGCCTCCCCAGCTTCAGCCGCCTTCCTCAGCAGTTCCTCCTGTTGCAACTTCCTTTGTTCAGTTTCCAAGTCATATGAAATGGCATTAAATTGGCAAACGTCAATAAGCTCAGATGCGTGCTTGATAAGTGGCATTTATGCCACTATTTAGATCCTCTAATCGCGGTATTTTTCTACGTTTGTCCCTTGTTTGTACCCCTTTTGCTCCGTTTCTCTCTTTATTATGTTTTTGTGCTTTTCCTCGTGTTTTGTAGGCTTTTGGAGTTGATTTTGAGAGAATGAAGAGCTTGGAGAATTGGAGTTCATTTGAAGATCTACAAAGGAAGTTAAGGAGCAAGCAAGCAAGGCCATGCGGACAGCGCGGGTCGAGCTTTCAGAATGGCGCGGGCGCGCCAAACCCAGCGCGGGCGTGCCTAACATTGGGGTCGAAAATATTGGAGGCAGAATGTAGGCGCGATTTGGGCGCGGCTTAGGCGCAGGCGCTCCTAAGATAGGCGCGGGCGCTCCAAAGATAGGCGCGGGCGCTCCTAAGATAGGTGCGGGCGCTCAAGGGCCTGAACTCCAAAACTAACCTTTGTTCACTCTTTTAGCCATAACTTTTGATTTACAAATTGGATTGAAGTGATTCAAGTTGCATTGGAAACTAGACTTAAATAGCTTTCCAACGATAGGTCGCACACCCACAGAAGCCTCTCAGAACAGAAGTTATGGCCGTTTGAAAATGAATGTCGCTGCCAGACCAATCCCAGTGCGCGGGCGCGTAGGCAAATATCGCGGGCGCGCACGAGCAGCTACGGGTCTTTTAAACGCTTCTTCCTCTCCTCTTTTTGGAAGTTTGGATTGTGGGTTTCTTTGGGGTTTTCTCTCTCCTCTTTGAGGGGTTAAACCCTAACATTTCTCCATCAATCTTCACATAAATTAGGCTTAGATTTAGTTTTAATCTTTGTTTTTATACTTTGTAATGTAGATTAAGAGTAATTTAGGGTATTTTAGAGAGAGAAAGTGAAGAGCTTCAATGGTGGATTGAAGAAGATGAAGATGCAAAGTGACATTGTTTTGGATTCCTTTTCAATACTTCAATGAGCATTCTAAACTCTATCTCATTTATTGTTCTTTCTTAATTTCTTGCTTGATTAGAGTAGTTGTTTAGTTTAATTGCTTCTCTTTGTTCTTCTTGTTGGGTTTTGTGTTAGTTGTTCATGATTAGTGAGTAATTCCCTTTACTAAGGGATTGGTGATAGCATGTGGTGAATCTTGAATGTATTAGGCTAGACAAATGTTGGTTATATGTGATTAAATATACCTTGTAACCATGTTTTACTAATTACTCCATGTGAATGGCCAATCATGTGTTGTAATTGGGTGGATTGAACTAAGTTATGACGATAGTGTAACTTAGGGATATCCATTAGGTGATCAATTCTATGCAAAAACCTTAACTTTCATAGCTTATGACGATAGTATGAGCATGTGTTAAGTTGGGAAAGCCTTTGACCCCGATAAGTGGTTAGATGGTATTGTTGGTATTGCCTTATATGAGATATTTGGTTTGCATGTAAACTCATTTCCATTGCCTAACTTTATTGAAGATCATTGTCATGTTTGACCCTCTCCCTTGGTGTTAGTTTAACTTAATATTAATCTCATTTTGTTTATTGTTCTATCCATCCTATCTCTTTGACCTAGCTTAATTGGTGGTGGTGTTGATAGTGTTTATGTCGTCTCCGTGGTTCGACCCTCTACTTACCACTAAACTTGTTTAGTGTAGGTGTAGGTTTATAAATATTGTTTGGTTGAGGGTAGTTAGTCCAACGACCTAATTATCCTTCACCAGTGCTTCTGAGCGTCTCTTACCTCCTCCTGCTTCTTGCGCAGAGGGACGCTAAGCCCATCAACTCTCAGCATCGTCTGCGATACCAGCCGGGAAAAGTGTTAGGAAAGATCAAAGACAAAGTACTTGCATCCGGTAAAAAAGATTATTGCTTAAACATAGGCCATCCGGTTTTATGTACCTCAGCAAGAAGAGAGGTGATCCGGTCAAGATTGACCGTGTGCTGATAAGTGGCATTTATGCCACTATTTAGATCCTCTAATCGCCGTATTTTTCTACGTTTGTCCCTTGTTTGTACCCCTTTTGCTCTGTTTCTCTCTTTATTATGTTTTTGTGCTTTTCCTCGTGTTTTGTAGGCTTTTGGAGTTGATTTTGAGAGAATGAAGAGCTTGGAGAATTGGAGTTCATTTGAAGAGCTACAAAGGAAGTTAAGGAGCAAGCAAGCAAGGCCATGCGGACAACGCGGGTCGCGCTTTCAGAATGGCGCGGGCGCGCCAAACCAGCGCGGGCGTGCCTAACATTGGGGTCAAAAATATTGGAGGCAGAATGTAGGCGCGATTTGGGCGCGGCTTAGGCGCGGGCGCGCCTAAGATAGGCGCGGGCGCGCCTAAGATAGGCGCGGGCGCGCCTAAGATAGGCGCGGGCGCGCCTAAGATAGGCGCGGGCGCTCCTAAGATAGGCGCGGGCGCTCAAGGGCCTGAACTCCGAAACTAACCTTTGTTCACTCTTTTAGCCATAACTTTTTATCTACAAATTGGATTGAGGTGATTCAAATTGCATTGAAAACTAGACTTGAAGTTCTTTCCAAAGGTAGGTCGCACGCCCCCAGAAGCCTCCTAGAACAGAAGTTATTGCCGTTTGAAAAAAGAATGTTGCTGTCAGGCCAATCCCAGTGCGCGGCCGCGCAGGCCTCTATCGCGGGCGCGCACGAGCAGCTACGGGTCTTTTAAATGCTTCTTCCTCTCCTCTTTTTGGCCAAGTTTGGATGGTGGGTTTCTTTGGGGTTTTCTCTCTCCTCTTTGAGGGGTTAAACCCTAACATCTCTCCATCAATCTTCACATAAATTAGGCTTAGATTTAGTTTTAATCTTTGTTTTTATACTTTGCAATGTAGATTAAGAGTAATTTAGGGTATTTTAGAGAGAGAAAGTGAAGAGCTTCAATGGTGGATTGAAGAAGATGAAGATGCAAAGTGACATTGTTTTGGATTCCTTTTCAATACTTCAATGAGCATTCTAAACTCTATCTCATTTATTGTTCTTTCTTAATTTCTTGCTTGATTAGAGTAGTTGTTTAGTTTAATTGCTTCTCTTTGTTCTTCTTGTTGGGTTTTGTGTTAGTTGTTCATGATTAGTGAGTAATTCCCTTTACTAAGGGATTGGTGATAGCATGTGGTGAATCTTGAATGTATTAGGCTAGACAAATGCTGGTTATATGTGATTAAATATACCTTGTAACCATGTTTTACTAATTACTCCATGTGAATGGCCAATCATGTGTTGTAATTGGGTGGATTGAACTAAGTTATGACGATAGTGTAACTTAGGGATATCCATTAGGTGATCGATTTCTATGCAAAAACCTTAACTTTCACAGCTTATGACGATAGTATGAGCATGTGTTAAGTTGGGAAAGCCTTTGACCCCGATAGGTGGTTAGATGGTATTGTTGGTATTGCCTTATATGAGATATTTGGTTTGCATGTAAACTCATTTCCATTGCCTAACTTTATTGAAGATCATTGTCATGTTTGACCCTCTCCCTTGGTGTTAGTTTAACTTAATATAAATCTCATTTTTGTTTATTGTTCTATCCATCCTATCTCTTTGACCTAGCTTAATTGGTGGTGGTGTTGATAGTGTTTATGTCGTCTCCGTGGTTCGACCCTCTACTTACCACTAAACTTGTTTAGTGTAGGTGTAGGTTTATAAATATTGTTTGGTTGAGGGTAGTTAGTCCAACGACCTAATTATCCTTCACCA